>NC_044582.1:1487042-1761319 GCF_901933205.1 Camarhynchus parvulus | reverse complement strand
TTGCCACTGCTGCTGGCTCCTAAAATTCGGTGATTTTCAGGATGTTTCCCAGACCCAAGCTGGCACCTGTTGTATTAAACAGATTTACAACTATATTTATATATATTACAACAATACATTATAACTGTATACACAATACAAAAATACTTCTATATGTCAGCAATATATTGTAACATTTGCATTACCGAGTCCATTCTCTTAGTATTCTCCAACCCTCTCCTGGGTTCTTCAGAGTTCATTCTCTCCAGGGATTCTCCAACCCTCTCCTGGGGTCTACCCGACTGGGTTCGGTGCTCTTCTGGGATTATTCATCCCCTCCAGGGGAAGTCACTGTCTTCTTCTGGGACTCTCCTGGTCCTCACTGCAGCCTTCTCTGGTCCAGCCTTCTCCTGATTCTGGCAATCTTCTCCTACAGCCTTCTCCTTGTAGCAGTCTCCTTAGATTTTGCAGTCTTCAAACTCCCCTCCTCACAGCTCCTCGCTGTTGTGCCACTTTCTCTTAATTGGTTACAGGTGTGTATGCCACTTGTTCTTAATGGGCCCAGCTGCAACTCATTGGGGAATACTGTGCCCCCTTATAATTTTCCCTACAGGCACCGGTGGAACGTGGGCTGGTTTGATATGTCATGGGACTCCTGCGATGTGCCTTATATTTCTCTTTATAATCAGATTATTTGGATTTTCTGAACACTCTGCCCCAGTTATTGGCGGTTTTTGGCTGTCCTGCAGGGCTCTCCCTGGCCTCCCCAACTGGCAGGATTTTTTGGGGTGCAGCGAATCCTGGGACCAGGGAAGGGTCCCTTGGTTCTGCCTCTCAGATTACACTCCTGCCTCAAACAGCACCCAGCTGCCGAAGCTGCTCTCACCACATTTATGGCCTTAAATTTGTCTCAAATGTGCAAATCCCTCATCTGACGTAAAAATGTTTAGGAATATTTTAGTGTTTTTTGTGGTATTTATTGATTAAATGCCCAGCTTGCTGGCTTTAACCTGTCCATACCTCACCCTCTGTTGTTTCTGTAGCTACAGGACCTTGTGACTTTTCATTTATCTGCCACTGTAGGGCAGGGGCCTCTCAAAGTGTTGGATTCACCCTATCACCCAAGAAGCCTTGTTGTCTCCTTTTCAACAAAACTTTCCTTGTTATGGAATTCAAAAACATTGATAAAAATTTGTTATTTGACTCCATAAAGATTTTTCAAATGACAAAGTGTGACTTTACACAGTAAGGCAGTGCTATTTTTTAAGTCTTTCCTTGCTTTGTTTTCCCCCCAAGGGTGCTGGGTTGTGCTGCCAGAAATCATGAGCAGTAATATCCACATTTGAAGTGGGTGGATATAAAATCAATTGATGCACAGGGGAGCAGTGACAGTGGGCAATGCTCACTCTGCTCCACTGCATTTCCTTTGCAAAGATTTATATTAAATCTAAATATTAAAATCGATTAAAAAGAGTAAAATTAAAATTTAATTAATAAAATGAATTTTAATTAGTATTAATTAATTAAATTAATGTTAAATATTAATATCGATATTGATTTTCTGTTGTATTGTCATTTCCTCCTTCCCAAAAAAAAAAAACACCAAAAAATCTTTGCAAAGCTGTGATTCAAGTCCAATTGGAAATTGCAGGTGCAGCAGCAGCCACTGTGGTGCTGGCCCAGCTTGGTGTTGCACTTTGTGTCTGTCTGTCTGTCTGTCTGTCAACAGAGCACACAGCAATTAAAAGAACAAAACCAGGGCATTTTCACCCACACATCTGCAACTTTCTTCCCAAAATCCCCACACAGTTTAATCTTCTTCACCCTGAGAGAGGGGTTGGGATCTGTGTTGTTTTTGTCAGAGTTTGATGCGTGGCCCTGGAAATGATTGGGGAATTCAGGAAAATGCAGAGACACAAAAGCAGCTCACAGAGGTCTGCTCCTGCCAGGTGTTTGTTTTACAGGGCTGAGCTGTTCCACATCACACAGCTCTGAGGTCCTGGGGCCCCTTGGTGGGTTTGCCATCTCTCTGATGCTGCTTTTTGCAGGTTTTGTGTGTTTAAAATGTTCCAAGTGCTCCAGACGTGGCACAGCTGCCACATGAGCTCATTTCACTGCTCAGAATGATGCAGCACTGCCAGACAATTCCCTTTCCTTAACCTGGAAATAGAGGAACTTTAAAAAACTTGTAAAATAGAGGAGTTTTAAAAACTTTTATTCCATTTTCAGTCTCATGAGAAAAATGAGACAATACAGATGTTATAATTCACATCATCACATTATCAGATGTTATAATTCACATTATCCAGAAGCTGAGTATTTCTTAATTACAAACACTATAAGTGTTTCTTAGTCTATCAGCTTTTTACTACACTATGTTGTAAATACTTTAATCATCTAAAACTTTTTGTGAGTCTTACTGCAATGTATCTTTCAAATTCTATTTTTCCAAAGTACCTAGGCTATCCTTTGAAACCTTTTAAAACTCTATTTCTCTCTCAACAATGTCTGTCTTATTCTCTAGCATTCCTAAGTCAGATTTTTTTATCCCAAAGTTTACATATAAATACACACTGTGTGGGCCTTCTGTCAAGCCCTAAAATCTCTCCCCAAATCCATGTCCCACACAGCACTACAGTGATGCAACAACCTGAAATGTAAATAATGCACTGCCGGAGATGTAGAGCTCTCACAAAACTGGCAGGAACCACGAGAAGCAGCTGTTAAAAACACAGATATTGGTTATTATCCTAGTGAATGAATACTCTACACTATAATAATATAGTAAAAATGATCTGTCAAATCTGGGAAGCTTTCACCACTCGAGCCAGGTGACTCAGCTGATCAAATTCATCATCCTATTTTTTCTGGTTTTTTCCTTTATCCCCAAGGGCTATAATCAGAGCTAATTGTGGGCCTTCAGACTCATTACTGGAGAAAAAACAAATCTCTGCTGCCTCATTAATGAACTGAGGGCTGAGAGAACCTCCAGGAAAGGATCCTGGAGACAGACCCAGCAGATTTAAGGGTTAATTCACTGCACAAACCCAGCACTGGCTGAACCCCTGACAGTGTGCATCAAACTGCTCTATTTTTATAACTTAACCTCTCCCGCTCTGCAGCAGTTCATCAGCTCTACTTTATGCACACGTTATGAATGTTTATAAAGATATTCATGAACGACCTTGGGGCTCACAATACCAGATTTTTGGGGGCTGTTCTTACTCCCCTTCCTTGCTGCTGATGCCCTCAGCTCCTGGATGAGGCTCCCTGATCCCTTTTTCCCCCTCTGAGATGGGGCTGTTGCTCCAACAGAGTGACTCAGCTAAGCTGAATTATTGACTTTTCTCCCTGAATTTGAATATTTTGCCTGTACATGGCATCAAAACACAGGATATTCTGTAAAAATATACAGGCTCACACAGGAATCCATATTAATGACACATAAAGTTAGCTAATCACTTTCAAGTACTTTGCCAAATTCTGTGATAAATCAAGATTCCTCGCAAAGTGTAAGCCCCGACTTTTCCTGTCAGTCTCATTGCTTTATATATACCATTAATATTTATCCATGGATCTGTGTATGGGAAGAAATATCACATGAAAAGCACCCTGTGCCCTCAGCAGAAAGTTAAAATTGTTGTGCTGTCTTGGTTTGAAAAGACAGGTGTCTGTTGAGGAAGGCAGGAGTCTCCCTGAAATGGAAAATGTCAACCCCCTCCCTCTGAATTATTATAATTTTGAAATTAAGGGGCTCTCAGGCAAAGATATGGGAATAGGAGTAACAGTTCTTTATGAGGGAAGAAAAGAAAAATAAAATAAACAATGCAGTGATACAAACCAGCACTGCCAGAGTCAGAGCATGCCCTGCCCCCTGTGTGTCAGGGTGCTGGCACAGCCCCATGCCATGGGGGCTCAGCCCTCCTGCAGTGCCAGCTGTGCTGCTGCTGGAGCAGGGATCCTGCACAAGGGGGGAGTTTTCCTCTGAAGCTCCAGTGGTGGTTTAGATGGGCCTGGTCTTCCTCTGGGAATGCAGTGGAGAAGAAAGCTGCTGCTCTGGGAATGCAGTTGGAAAAAGGCTGCTGCACTGTTCCCAATCTCAGAGTCTATCTGGATAGGAATGCTCGGCTCCTCCCCCGGGGCGGAGCTTCTCCCCATGGGATGATGGAATTTTATCAGCCATTCAGGGACACTCATTGGCCCATGAACAGAAAATGTCTCCTGGAAGGAGGATGGGTTTGTGGAAGAGATAAAGAAAACTGCCCCATGAACAGAAGATAGCTGCCCCAGCTGGTTCCAAGAGCTGGCAATAGACCACACACCCCCAGCCACATCTTGCATTGCACCCTAAGACATGTGCATATTGGGCAAATGTGGCATTCACATTCTCTGAACAGAGAGAGACATAATTCTCTCTCACAGGATATTTCCTGGAGAAGCACAGAGAGAATAAGAGAAAACAATTCTCATCTGTATTCTCTGCTCCTGTTTGGCACATGTGGAATGTGTTATGGAGATTGTCTACCTGAAGGGATTTGGCAATTGGGTTCTGCTGAGGATTATTTTGATTCCTTGGCCCATTGGGTCAAAGCTGTGTCCTGCTTGTCTCAGACAGTCACAAGTTTTTCTTTAGTATAGCATAATACAGTATCTCTTTAGTATAGTTATAATATAATATTGATGTAATATAGTATCGTTAATAAAGCAATTGTTCAGTCTTCTGAATTAATGGAGTCAGATGCCAGTCATTCTCTGTGTCAGGGGCACCCAGCATTTGACAGACAAATGGTTTTATTGTAGAAATATATATTTTAGGCATTGAAATAAAATATCTCCCTGAAAACTTTCCTTTTGCACATTCTCTCACAGGTGATTATCATTTAGGGTTCCTGCTGTGGAAGACTCCCTGTGTCTGCACATCCAGTGCCTGCATGGTGCTTTTGGAAGGGGCTCCTCTCTGATCCCAGGCTTCTCCTGGGAGAGCTCCTGCCAGCTGCCAGAATGATTTCTTGGCCTATTTGCTGTGGTTCTAAAACACAGAAAACACCAGTGAAATCAAATAAATGCATTTTGCATGAGTGCTAAGACCTGGTTTTAAGAGAAAATCTCCTTTAAGTGCTCTTATCTCAGCTCTAATTTCCCATCCTGTGACATTTCACGTTTTTCCTCCATGCTTGGTTTGATTTTCACTCACAAACTGTAACTGTTACTCTGTGAAGGGACAGGTAAAAATTGTGGGTTTTTCATCCCAGGCCACTGCAAATTGCTCTGTGTTCAGATCTGAAGGTGTGAAAGGGAACAGCTGAGAAGGAACTACAGCCCAGCAAAGGTCAGTGACTGACTGGGGAAATCCCACATGGGTAAGGTTTGGAGAGATCCAAAACCTATTTTATTATTTAAGAATTCTGTACTAGTAATCCCTGTAAGCAGGAACAATGTGACTTAGTTTATGTACTTTATACAGTTTTATTTGATTTTATTTGGTTTTATTTATTATTTGTTTTATTTAATATTGGTTTTATTTGATTTCATGCTGGAAATAATGGGAATAGCACTTTTGTAAAGGAGGAGAGAGAGGTGAATATTGCACAATTTGTAGCATTTCTGAGTGTCAGATGCCTCAGATTGCCTCTTGTTCTCTTGCAGATCTGTGAAAGAACCAGGATTAAACCCCAGATTCTAAAATGGCTCAGAGGAATCAAGTGCTTAAAGCACAATCACCTTAATTTGAACATATGACAAAATAACCACAACACATCAAAACTTTGAAATCTTCCTGATTTTCTGAGACATTCAAATCTTCCTAAGGCCCTAAACCTGCTGTTCTGCCCTGCCCCTGCACCTTTTAGCCTTATTAATCTCCAAGAACATACTGAAAATGAGATTTCTTTCCATTTTCCTTCATTCCTGGTCTCTGAGTGTTGCACTTAATGAGACAGATAACATTTAAAGCCTGGTGTGACAGTTTTAGGAGTAATTACAGCACATTAACATGAACTGCTGTGGGGTTTCAGCTCCCAACGTGTCACTGTAATGCCCCAACACCCAAATACCTGGGGAGGTTGGTGTCCATGCTTTGTGTTGCTGTTTCCAGATATTTTTAACTGAGATCATCATGAAAATCAGCTTTTAGGGAGCACTCAGCTGCTTATTTTATACCCAGCTGATTATTGGTTGGGTTCTACAGCCCAGAGCAGAATGGAACATGTGCTTGAGGCTTTGCTGCAGGATTGCTTAGGCTGTGATAAATCCAGCAAAGCTGGGCTGGAGCAGAGGCCTCTCAATTGTCTGGTGAAATGAGGAGCCTCTGGAATTGTCTGTTCTCTGATCAGGGGCTGGAAGAGCCAAAATGAGAGATGAGGGACTCCAGGGGCTCTCCAAAATGCAGTTTGTTGTATCCAAAATGCAGTTTATTGTATCCAAGGTGTCACAGCAGCCCAGGATGGTGGGTGGCAGAGCTGTGCCCACAGCTGCCAGCCCCAGCTGCAGGCAGCCCTGGAGACCCTTTGGGTTTGGTTACAATGCATTATAGACTTTTCTTTGCTGAGCATCTTCATACAGCAGAACCAATCTATACCTTAACTATTATCTATAGCCTGTCATAACTGCTGTAATTACCATATTCATGTTACTGTTCTCCAGTCACTAAAAGTCAGTACATTACAGGCAAAGCTAGAAGTTGTTTTTCAGTTTTCTTGCAGTGGAAAATTCTGAGACCTTTTTTCTACTTGCAACTTTGCTGACTTGTTTGCCTGTGCTCTCTTTCTGCTTGGTAAAAACATCTTCTTGTTTGGGGTGGGTTTATCCTTTGCTCTAAGCCATAAAAACGCCTTCTAACTAACACACCCTTTGCCTCCTTGGTTATCCAGTGAGACTGGCTCAGCAATTCTTTTCTTCTCTATCAAAACTTGCTTCCATCTCTATTCCTTCATCAGACTCTACATTTAAAAATCTTTCTGCTAAGCATCCATATCTGTGAGACTTTCTTGTCAAACTTTCACCCTTCCCAACAGGGGGCAGAGGAAGCAGCTGCAGAGCTCAGATGGTCACAGATCGATGGTGCTGCAGGCACAGGGGTGATCCAGGGCACAAGGGATGGCAGAGGGCTTCACTCCATCCACGATTCACACAGAGGAGTTGGGACAGGGCTAAATTCCCTCAGCTGGTCCTGGAGTTATGCTGGTTAAACACAGCATGGAAATCACCTGCTAACAGCAAACAAATTCCAATTATTGTGCACTCCCTTGCACTGATTAAATCAAGGTTTTAGCCCAAAGTTATCAGCCCCAATTATTGTGCACTCCCTTGCACAGGTTAAATCAAGGATTTAGCCCAAAGTCAGCAGCCCCAAGGCAAGGGGTGTCCCCTCTCTCATGGCCTTACTCTGGGTACCTGTGAGGACATCCAAGCTTGAATTCTCACTGAAGGAGAATCTGTGCAATCTCTGAGTAACTGCAGAAAGAGAAGAGGACTTTTTTTGGTTACTCACTGGAAGACAGCATGTCCAATTCACATTGTTTTCATGGGCAACAAGGCAATTCCTCTCCCACTTTGCCTTGCTGCCCATTAAAATAATGTGAATCACACAATGTTAACTTTTAAAATTTTATTGCTCAGCCCTGTGCTTTCTTCAATCCTCTGCTCCTTTTGGGTGTTACACTTATCAGGTTTTCACATATGTGGTGTTCAAAATTAACTTGTGGTAACTAAAGCAGGTAATTAATTAGGTAAATGTGCGTTCATTCTAATCATTTGATTAGTAATTCTAAAAGAAAATTACGGTTTTAATGTGATGACCAAACTGGATTTAAGTGTCAGATTTTGTTTGCTGCATTTCAGCTGGAGTTCTGGTTTACAGAGCTTTATTCTTTTTTATGAGCAGGCAGTGCTGGGTTTGTTTTGCAGTACAGAACTGTGCTGCAGTTGATGTCACATTTATCCATTCCATCAGTTAGAATGTGATTCTGAATGCTTGGACACTTTCACTCTAAATTTCATAAGGCAAACAAAACATTTGCAAAAGAAAACTGTTAAAACCCCAAACCCTACCACTTTTTGTGCTGATTAAATTGAATATCTGTGATTTGCCTGGCAGACTTCTTAATCATCAGGGGATGCTTATGGACTGTTTAACCTCCTACCTGGAGGATGAAAATGTTATTTTGTTGTGGGGTTTTCTCAGATTGGAAAATCTTCATCTCTGACAGGCCAAGGTTGCCAGGCTGTGTGAGCACACCGGTGCAGCTGGTGCATCTCGAGCCCAGCTCTGCTCATTTTTATCTCCCATCCCTTTTCTCTAGAATTTTCACAGTATTCCTTGTTATTTTTATTCTTCAGATATCCAAGTGAAGCCCTAAATGATACAAGAACAGCAATCCTTTAAGTGGAGCCTATGAGGAATGGATATTTTCCTGCTTGGCAGAAATCTGTTTACTCTGCTGCCTCCATTGCATCCCAGTGTCACATTCGTGTGCAGTTTATTTTTGTGCCTCTCAACATCTGCTCTTTTTTGCTTTCCATGGTGCTGCCTCTCCTCCAGGCTGAGAAATGGCCAGGTTTTGTTGGTGGGATTCTCCCTCCGTGGTCCCTGCAGTTTGCGAACAGTTTTGGTTCAGAGATTTGTGTATTTACTGCTCTGCAAAACGCTGAGTGTGCCTCCAACAGCTCATTTTCTGATTCCTCTGTAATGCAGAGCACGGGGGAAGAACAGCTCAGTGAGAGGAAAATAAATAAATCAGCTGTTTCTAAGAGGAAAATAAGGGCTGTGGTCTCAAACCCAGAAGAGTGCAAAAGCAAGAAATGCAGCAGGTGATGTGGGCAGAGCAGATTTATGATTTATTGCTGCATTCCTCCAGATACACATTGCCAGTAAACACCATTTATATGTATTTTTATATATATTGTCACACAAATTTATGAGTGGCACACTCTTTATCTATCCAATTTGCCAGTCCATATGTGTAATGGTTGTAGTTTTTTAAAAGAAATTGTATTTAAAATTAATTATTTAGACTTCTGTGGCTTGTGCTCTGAAATACTGGCAAGATTGCCTTCAGCCTTTACAAAACAGTATCAGTAGTACCTGAGCTTTAAATGCATGCTTAAAATTGTCTGAAGTTTGCATTTGTATCAAGGTATTTCAAAAATAAAATAAAATTTTAGAAAATGTTAAAGGATTAAAGGACAGAAAATACTGAACAAAAAAATCAGATAATTTCTTAGTAGGAAATGGGAAAGACAACTGTTTCTGCTGTCATAACTTCAGGTTTTGGAAGAGAGAATTTTATTTAGCTGTAATTTTTTTATTTTTTATATTTTATTTACCTGCAATGATTTATCTCACCTGTCACTCATGTGGAATGTCACCTGCCTGTTCCTGCTGCAGGTTGTTCTCATGTTCTCACACACAGAATGTGTTTTGAGCTCCCTCTCACACCTCAGCAGGAATTATCCATGAGAGTACAGACCCCTCTCCTGCAGCAGGAGTGCATCCCCGCTCAAAGCTTGCGGGGGTAAATTCTGGTCACTAATGAAAGCTGATTCATGAAATAAACTGTCCTGGGGTTTGCAGGTGAGATTTAATGGAGTGCTGAGCACAAGGGATTGTGGTGGTGTTCACAGGGGTCTCAGGTTGAGGGAAGAGATGAGGATCTGACTCCATGTTTCAGAAGGCTGATTTATTATTTTATGATATATATTACATTAAAACTATGCTAAAACAATAGAAGAAAGGATTTCATCAGAAGTCTAGCTAAGAAGAGCAAAAGAAAGAATAATAACAAAGGTTTGTGGCTCGGACAGAGAGTCTGAGCCAGCTGGACTGTGATTGGCCATTAATTAGCAACAACCACATGAGACCAATCAAAGATGCACCTGTTGCATTCCACAGCAGCAGATAACCATTGTTTACATTTTGTTCCTGAGGCCTCTCAGCTTCTCAGGAGGAAAAATCCTAAGGAAAGAATTTTCCACAAAAGATGTCTGTCTGATGCTGTTCAAGTTTTGCTGCTTCTCCCTCAGGACCACGAGCATCATTCAGGGAATGACCACCTGACAAAAGGCTAATTCTGGTTAATTGTGCTCCCTGATGATGTTCATCAATAAAGGAGTGTCACCCCGATTTTTTAAGATTTTCTAAGCCTTCTGATGTTTGCATTCTTGTAACGAACTTTCTCACACGCTTTCTGTAAATAACTCATTGTTTTGCATTCCTTTATGGGAGAGGAGAAATTTGATGAGCTGTTGGTTTGTCCAGTGTCATTGGAGAGGTGGCACTGTCACCCTCCAACCCACTGCCACTTTTGCAAATCTATAAATGTCGGAGTCAGAAAATAAACTTCCCTTTTTTCACCTTAAGAACAACGGTGTGAGCACGTTGTGTTATTTCGTGTCCTACAGTGACAAAGGAGCGAGAGCCTGGGCTGGGGAGGAGGATGGGCTGGTTTGTGTCCTTTAGGGACTGGTTTGTGTCCTTTTGGGTTGGTTTGTGTCCTTTTGGAGCACTGAGTTCATTTTAGGGCTGGTTTGTGTCCTTTGGGGCTGGTTTGTGTCCTTTTGGAGCACTGAGTTCATTTTAGGGCTGGTTTGTGTCCTTTGGGGCTGATTTGTGTCCTTTTGGGGCTGGTTTGTGTCTTTTGGAGCAGTGAGTTCCTTTTGGAGCTGGTTTGTGTCTTTTGGAGCAGTGAGATCCTTTTAGGGCTGATTTGTGTCCTTTTGGAGCTGGTGTGTGTCCTTTGGGAGCACTGAGGTCCTTTTGAATCTGGTTTGAGTCATTTTGGGGCTGGTTTGTGTCCTTTTGGGGCTGTGAGGTCCTTTTGGAGCTGGTTTGTCTCCTTTGGAGCTGGTTTGTGTCCTTTCAGAGAGTGAGGTCCTTTTGGGGCTGGTTTGTGTCCTTTTGGGGTTGGTTTGTGTCCTTTTGGAGCACTGAGTTCCTTTTGGAGCTGGTTTGTGTCCTTTTGAGTTAGTGAGACCCTTTTGGGGCTGGTTTGTGTCCCTTTGGGGTTGGTTTGTGTCCTTTTGGAGAGTGAGGTCCCTTTGGAGCTGGTTTAGGTCATTTTGGGGCTGGTTTGTGTCCTTTTGGAGCTGGTTTATGTCTTTTGGAGCACTGAGTTCCTTTTGGAGCTGGTTTGTGTCTTTTGGAGCTGGTTTGTGTCCTTTCAGAGAGTGAGGTCCTTTTGGGGCTGATTTGCATCCTTTTGGGGTTGGTTTGTGTCCCTTTGGGGCTGGTTTGTGTCCTTTCAGAGAGTGAGGTCCTTTTGGGGCTGGTTTTGCATCCTTTTGGGGTTGGTTTGTGTCCCTTTGGGGCTGGTTTGTGTCCTTTTGGAGAGTGAGGTCCCTTTGGAGCTGGTTTAGGTCATTTTGGGGCTGGTTTGTGTCCTTTGGAGTGCTGATGTCCTTTTGGGGCTGGTTTGTGCCATTTTGGGGCTGGTTTGTGTCCTTTCAGAGAGTGAGGTCCTTTTGGGGCTGGTTTGTGTCCTTTGGAGTTTTTGTGTCCTTTGGAGCAGGGAGGGAGGCAGTGCTCACTCTGAGCCTGGCTCTGTCACACCTCAGAGGCTTCAGCTGCGCCTCTGCCAGTGAGGCTGAGCAGAGCCAGGGAGATCAGAAATAGAAAGCTGACATGTTTTGGCTCCAGGGCCATTGAAACAGCAGGAGAACTCACTGAAGTGTCTCATGAAACTCACTCAAAGAGTGCACCTTCATCCTTTCCCTCTCTCCTCCTCTCAGTTTGTCAACACAACTAATCACAAACAATTTGATTTCTTTCAGCATTCCGATTTCAGTGGTAGGAAACAAAACTGGATTTGAGATTGCTGTTGTGTTCTCTCCTTTGATATTGAGCCTCCCTGTCATTGAACATGCCAGCAATTCAGGATTCTCACTTCCTATCAGACACAATTGTGTTGCATTACCTCACAAATGTGCCGTGAAACAGTAGCTTGGACCAAAAAAATAATGCCATTTGTTCTTTTTCAGGCACAGGTTTATGTGCTATTAAATTCATCAAGTTCCCTGTAATATCTACTGAAACTCTTTCGACAAAGTTTTCCCTCCCAGTGACAGCAGTGCTTCACAGAGAGCTCTGCATTTTGGTTGTTCTGCATTAAAAACCAAACATTTGATATTTTCACCAAGTTTAGTTGCCAATCGTCTTTGTGCAGATTGGGATTTAAGGTTGCTACAATGCCCTACAAGGTGTTTTAAAACCCCTCCGACTCTGGCATTTGAGAATATGGATATTTCTGAAGATTTTTGTCAGCTTAGTGGTGGCAAAGAGGGTGATGGCAAAGAGGGTGGTAAAGAGGGAAATTAAAAATCAACCAGCAATCAAACTCCACGAAAACCCCCTGAGAAGTTGCTCATAGGGAAGGGCCAATAGATTCAACATGAATGAAGTGTATAAAGTGGGAAATATTATTTATTTTATATGGCCATGACATTTTCAGAGTGCACAGGGTGGGTGAACACCCTGATTCAAAAGTGAATAAAGTGAATAGATTCAGGGTGAATAAAGTGTATAAAGTGGGAAATATTATTTATTTTATATGGCCATGACACCTTCAGAGTGCACAGGGTGGGTGAACAGGGCTCCTGCTACTCACCCAAACATCCAGGAGGGAGAGAAACCATCGGGGACAAGTGTTCTGAGAGTCTGCTGGCCATGGTTCCAGCCTGAACCAGCCCTTCAAACCTGCAAGCAAACGTTGAGGCTGCCCAAAGAAATACCTTGGACAGAAATCAGATTTCATCACTAAAAAACCAAGTTTTCCACAGAAATATGCAAGCAGGGCCAGATATTGTGTCAGTGCCATCCAAGCAGGAGAACCACTCTGTTTAATCTTCTTCTGGAGTTTGTTTGATGCAATGGATCTGACACTCAGAGTGCTGCCAGCATTTCTGGGTGCCAGGGGCAGCTGGTGGCCACCCCAGTAAACACCATTCATATATATTTAATATATATATATTCTATTATATATACTTTATATATATAATAAAATTTGTATATATAAAATATATATAAAATATAAAATGTAAAATAAATATATATAAAATATATAAAAATAAATATATATATTTTATTATGTATATTTTAATATATATATACTGTCACACAAATTTATGACTGACACATAAATTTATCTTTATCTATCCAGTTTGCCAGTCCATATGTGTAATTTTTTAAAAGAAATTGTATTTAAAATGAAATACAAACAATGTTTTTAAAAAAGCAAAATTAAATACAAGCAATATTTAGAATTAAATACAATACAATACAAGCTGGCACTGGAGGTGCCTTTCAGCCCTGCAGAAGGAACCTGGCAAATTTGTTAACCTGGTAAAATGTTAACCTGTTAACCTGTTAACCTGTTAACATTTTAACCTGTTGACCTGTTAATCTGTTTTCCTGTGCCCAGGAAAATGGAGCTGTCATGCTGCCATAGGGAATTTGGCTCTGAGTGAGCCAAATCACCCAGAAATGCTGTCAGGACAATGAGCAGGTCCTGAGTCTGCACAGGAAGCAGTGTGTCCAAAGAGAGGCTGTTTTTATATAATCACCCCTCAGTCTGGAACAGGAATTTAACAGATAATAAAATATCATTTATCTTTAGATATAATTTGTCCCCCAGTGTGTCCGTGGTGTTTAAACTACAACCATCACCTATTATTCCTGGTGTTTTATTTGGTTTTGTCATTCTATAGTACATAAATATTTCGAAATTCAGCCCTTCATTAAGGAATCCTGCACATAATGCGTAAAATTCAAACTGTGGAAGCGTTAGTACCCGGGATTTTATTCAAACTCTAACTTTACAAGAAGCTGTTGCACGAATTTCCTGTGTTTATTATTAGAGCACCTGTTCCACTCAGTATGTAAAAATTAGCAGCCAAATAAATTGTGACTGTGTCTTGATAACAGGATAAGGGCTGAGCTGTGTTTTATGTCACAGACAGTGCTTATCCCAAAACTCAGGGGAAAAAGCATTCTAATTACTCTTAAAGAAATCCTGGTGGGAAAAGCACCCAAATTCTAGTAAAATTGTCTGAAGAAACACAGCACCACCCCTTGCTCACACGGTTTCTGCCATAAACCAGAGTGGGCTCTGAGATTACAGAGCTTTGGGGAAAATTTGGGGGGATGCAAGTGCAGCTCTGCCTGCTCCTGCTCACAGCCACTGCCTCGGGATGGGGCTGCTGCTCCTCCCTGCATCCTGCAGGGCCTGAAGGGATGGAGCTGTGCAGGGATGTTCTGGATGGAGCTGTCCAGGGATGCTGGGATGGAGCTGTGCAGAGATGTTCTGGATGGAGCTGTCCCGGGGTGTTCTGGATGGAGCTGTGCAGGGATGTTCTGGATGGAGCTGTGCAGGGATGCTCTGGATGGAGCTGTGCAGGGATGCTGGGATGGAGCTGTGCAGGGATGCTCTGGATGGAGCTGTGCAGGGATGTTCTGGATGGAGCTGTTCGGGATGCTCTGGATGGAGCTGTGCAGGGATGCTCTGGATGGAGCTGTCCGGGATGCTGGGATGGAGCTGTCCCGGGATGTTCTGGATGGAGCTGTGCAGGGATGCTCTGGATGGAGCTGTGCAGGGATGCTGGGATGGAGCTGTGCAGGGATGCTCTGGATGGAGCTGTCCCAGGATGTTCTGGATGGAGCTGTGCAGGGATGTTCTGGATGGAGCTGTTCGGGATGCTCTGGATGGAGCTGTGCAGGGATGTTCTGGATGGAGCTGTGCAGGGATGCTCTGGATGGAGCTGTCCCGGGATGTCCTGGATGGAGCTGTCCCGGGATGCTCTGGATGGAGCTGTGCAGGGATGCTCTGGATGGAGCTGTCCAGGGATGCTCGTGCTGACGCTGGAGCTGTCCGGGATGTGCTGCAGGCTCAGCGCCCCGAGCCAGCGCGGAGCTGTCCCAGAAGCGCTCCCCGCTCCATCCTCATCCTCACCCAGCGCTGAGCACGGTGGGGCTGCTGTGGCAGGGGGGAATCGCGGCCCTTGTGCTGGCTGGACACACAGCCACACACACACACAGAGCCACAGACACACACAGACACCCACAGACACCCACAAACAGCCACACACACCCACAGCCACACACACCCACACACACACACACACACACACACACACACACAGACACCCGCACATACCCACACACACCCACAGATATCCACGCACTCCATCCCCTGCTGGCTGCGGCCTGTCCCCATCCCTGTCCACTTTGCTGTCCCTCCCTGTCCCCATCCTTGTCCCCATCCCTGTCCCCGTCCCCATTGCTGTCCTCATCCCATCCCTCTCCCCATCCCAGTCTCCATCCCCATCGCTGTCCCCCTCTCCCTCCCCCCCATCCCCATCCCCATCACTGTCCCCTCCCATCCCCATCCCATCCCTGTCCTCTCCCCATCCCATTCCTGTCCCCATACCATCCTGTCCCTGTCCTCATCCCCATCCTCATCCCCATCCCCATCCCCTGTCCCCCTCCCCATCCCCATCACTCTCTCCATCCCTGCCCTTACCCCTGCCCTTATCCCTATCCTTATCCCTGTCCCCATCCCTGTCCTCATCCTTCTACCCTCCCTGTCCCCATGCCTGTCCCCATACCATCATCCCCATCCCTGTCCCCATCCCCATCCCCATCCCCGTTCCCCATCCCCATCCCCATCCCGATCCCACCCCCATCCCCACCCCCGTTCCCATCCCTGTCCCTCCCCGTCCCCGCGCCATCCCCGCGCCCCGCCCGCTCCTCGGCCGCCCCCTGCCGGCGGGCGGTGGCAGCGCGGCGGGCGCGCAGAGCGCGGAGCGGGCGCACAGAGCGAGGAGCGCGGAGCGCTGAGCGCTGCCGCCGGCGCATCCACAGCCCGCTCCCGGCCCCGCCGCAGCCCCCGCCCGGCCAGATGATGAACTTTCTGCGGCGCAGGCTCTCGGACAGCAGCTTCATCGCCAACCTGCCCAATGGCTACATGACCGACCTGCAGCGGCCGGAGCCGCAGCAGCCGCCGCCGCCGCCGCCTTCCGCGGGCTCCCCGGCCGCCGCCTCGGGCCCCGCCGGCCTCGGAGCGCCGGCAGCCGCAGCCGCAGCCCGCGCCCCCCCAGCAGCAGCAGCCGCCGCCGCCGCAGCAGTCGGCGGGCAGCAGCTTCTTCAGCTCGCTCTCCAACGCCGTGAAGCAGACGGCGGCCTCGGCCGGGCTGGTGGACGCGTCCGCCGCCGTCTCCGCGGCTGTCGGCAGAAAGTTCAAGCTGCTCCTGGTCATCGACGAGCCGCACACGGACTGGTAGGTGACCCCCTGCATGCCGCTGCATCATCATCATCATCATCATCACCATCATCCTTGCCCCCGTCCTTGCCCCGTCCTCCCCGCAGGTGCGGCTCACCTGGGGCAGAGCCCCCGCAGCCGGCCCCGCCGAGGGGCTGCAGCGCGGCTTCACGGGCTGGAGGATGGAGCAAAAAAAAAAAAACAACCCCAAAAACAACCCCAGGGAGCCCTGGAGCGCCTGACTAGCCGAGAAATCTGCTTCCCATCATAACACTAAATAAAACATACATAGCGCCCTGACCAAGCATATCCCGTGTTCTCTGGGGAAACACAGAACCCGTGCGTAGGGGCAGGTTGGATTTAGGTGCCCTGGGCAGGGATTGCTGTGCGGAGCCGCTGTGGCGGCGGCGTTGCGTGTGTTAATCCGTGTTTACGAGCCGGTTTGTTTTCACGCAGCTCCCGCTGCTCTGTGCCATTCACCAGGGTGAATGTCCTTCGGGATGCCGGGCACCAGCCCTTGTTCTGCCCTAGCTCCGGGAATTCCTGCCCAAGCTTCATTAACTCGGCCGGTTTTATTTGGGCTGCGTGTTTGGCTCCCGCTGGTAGCATGAAAAACGTGGGATTTTCCAAGTGTGGGACTTCCAAGCCTGGCTGGTACCAGCAGCAGAGGTTATGGCTGTTGCAGACCTGTTTGTGCTGCTGGATGCTGTGCTCTAGAGGAAGGACACCTTCCTATCCATCCCTGCTAACTTGTGTGTTGCCACATCGAGCTGACAGCCCTCTCGTTAGCTGGTGCTAATTACAGTGCAGAAGGTCTCAGCAGTGCCTTAAAATAATGCAGAGTAAAACAAGTCTGTTTTTGTGACACTGAGATCATCCGGTAATGGATTGTGGGTTTAGGGTTTTATTCTCAGCATCTCAAATTTCCAGCCTTGCTGGATGGGCTGGCTGGGCTCGTGCAGTGCTGTGATCTGATCCCATTTGCTTTAAAAACCGTGCTTCAATAAAATACTTAGAACGAAAACTGAAACCTTTAACTATAGCAGATACGTTATTTCTGTTCATATAACATTACCTGTTACATTTTCCAGTCTTTTTCTTCTGTCTGGTTTTGTGGTTGGTTGTGTGTGTGCGGGGGTGGTTTTCTTTTTTTTTTTTTTTTTTTTTTTTTGAAAAAACAAGGTGGTTGTATCGACCAGACTGAGGCAGCCTCTGTAGCTACGTCATGGAGATGCATCCATGGACACTGCTCCCTGCCTTGCAGAAGCATCTCTTTATTTGATATTCTAGAGTGCACAGCTCTCTGCCTGATACATTCAGTAACTGTATTTGCCCATAAGGTTTCTTTCTGGGAGATTTTTCTGTGCTTACTGGAGCCAGTCTGATTATTTTGAACGTGGTTTTCCATACGTGGTTTACATCCCTGATAAATGCACCCCAAATTAGCACAATCTGTGGATGGGGGTGAAGCTTTGAAAGCCCTGCACGGGGAGTTCCCCCTGGAGCACTCCAGTTAGGAACCTCACACATCTACACAAGGTCACTCATGCCTGCTTGCTTTTGCCTTTTTTTTTTTCCTCCTCGTAGTATGTGACATGGATGCGTAGTAGTTCTAGAAAAAACCAGTTTGTTGTTGCACTGGCTCTTTCCTTTCCCAGCAATCACAGTTGTTTTGTAGCAGATTTTAAAATACATTCTGAAAAATGATATCTCTGACCCTTGTGAGCCCCTTCCAACTCCAGAGATGTGTGAATTCTGATAATTCATGCGGAAGAGTTTGTCCATGCCTTGGCAAGTACGGATCTCTATGCACTGTTCTGCTGGGGTATTTGACTCTGGGCTAAAATGGAATAAGGCTTGTAATTTGGCAAGGCAAAGGAAAGCTGGGAGGGGCAGCAGGTGAGTGCCAGTGGCTCCTGGGTGCCCCGAGCTCCCTGGGCTGTGCTGCAAGGGGAGGCTGGCACAGCTCTGTCATGTCATGCTCTGAGCAAACCCTGTCAATAACAGCAAAACCAGCACCGAAACCAGCACCAAAACCAGCACAAAACCAGTACCAAAACCAGCACAAAACCAGCACCAAAACAGCACCAAAACCAGCACCAAACCAGTACCAAACCAGTACCAAAACCAGCACAAAACCAGCACCAAAACCAGCATCAAAACAGCACCAAAACCAGTACCAAAGCAGCCCCAAAACCAGCACAAAACCAGCACCAAAACCAGCACCAAAACCAGCACCAAAACAGCACCAAAACCAGCACCAAAACAGCCCCAAAACCAACACCAAAACAGCACCAAAACCAGCATGAAACCAGCACCAAACCAGCCCCAAGACCAGCACCAAAACCAGCATGAAACCAGCACCAAACCAGCCCCAAGACCAGCACCAAAACCAGCATGAAACCAGCACCAAAACCAGCACCAAAACCAGCCCCCAAAACAGCACCAAGACCAGCACCAAAACAGCACCAAAACAGCACCAAAACCAACACCGAAACCAGCACCAAACCAGCCCTAAAACCAGCACCAAAACAGCACCAAACCAGCACCAAACCAGCACCAAAACTAGCACCACAGCACCTCTGAGAGCCTCCAGAAACCCTCCCAGCTGCTGGGCTCTGATCCTCACAGGAGGATCAGGGGCTTGGCCTCCACTTTTGTGGTGTTTTCAGCTGCAATGTGTTTGTTTGCCTTAAACTGAAAACATGTATGTTGCTTGTGGGTGGCAGGTTCAGTGGAAATCCAAGGATTTTGGTCTGGATCACTGAAATCTCACTGGTTCAGGATCCTCTCCTCAGCAAGGGCCAGAGGAAACATCAGGGAGAGGGATGGGCACAGGGATGCTTTTTTCTGTCAGCAAAGACAAAAACCCTGGCAAAAACCTCATTTCTCTTACCCCTTGCATAAACAGATATTTTGTTTACACTATATTTTATTTCTCTGAAAGATTGATTCACAGTTCAAGTATTATATTCATTATATATATGTATATATTATATATACTATATTAATAATATATATATTCAAGATTTAGTAACCCAGCATTGTTGCTGCTTGTGGAATCACTTGGGATATTTTACCTAGAAGCAAATCCCAGTTGCTAGCATTTTATAATCTTGATCTCAGTGATATCTCTCCTCAATTTCTTGCCCTAAGAGGTTTGTCCTATTGAAAGTCTTGAAATTCTCCATTTCAATTACTTTATTTTTATGGCATGGGATAAAATGGGAGAATTGGCTTATCTATACTCATTTGTATATTTTTTACCCTTTTTCTTACTTCTTAAGGAAAGAGTAAATGCAGCTGTGTCAAAGCCCCCTCCTTTCTCAGTCTGGGGTGTGTTAGAGCTGTAAAGGATAATTCCTTTCCTACAGGTGCTTTGGAGTCTTCCCACCACACTTAGTGATTGTGCTTCTCCTGAAGGCAGGGCTGTAAAAAAACCTGAATCAAAGATTTCCCCCAGCCTTGGTGGCAAGAGAAGGGACAAACTGAAAAAAGGCTAAAGGTTGTAGTCAATAAATCCATGGCAAGGGATCTTGGTTGGTTCTGGTTTGTGGCACTTGCATTCTCTGAAAAAATCCCTTTCCCCAGAATTTCTCTCCTGGGAAGCTGAAAAGCCTCAGAGAAAAAGGAAAACAATTCTTATCTCATTTGCTTCTCCTGTGTTGTGTTCATGTGGAACGTGTTTGGAGATTGTTTACCTACAGGTGATTGTTTCATTGGTGTAAGAGCCGAAATGAGGCATGTGGGACTCCAGGGGCTCTCCAAAATGCAGTTTATTGTATCCAAAATGCAGTTTGTTGTATCCAAAATGCAGTTTATTGTATCCAAGGTGTCACAGCAGCCCAGGGTGGTGGGTGGCAGAGCTGTGCCCACAGCTGTCAGCTCCAGCTGCAGGCAGCCCTGGAGACCCTTTGGGTTTGGTTACAATGCATTATAGACTTTTCTTTGCTGAGCATCTTCATACAGCAGAACCAATCTATACCTAAACTATTATCTATAGCCTATCATAACTGCTGTAATTACCATATTCATGTTACTGTTCTCCAGTCACTAAAAGTCAGTACATTACAGTTTAAGCTGGAAGTTGTTTTCCAGCAAATACAATTCTGCTTCTCATGGAAGACTTTCTCCTGGTTCCTTTGTACCGTAAATGACCCTCTGGCCCACAGGTGGAAGCAAATAGCCAGCAACCATTTCCCCCAGTTGGAAATCTCCTGTCATTCCAGAACAGCGCCACGAAGAAGAGTGCAAACCCTTCCAGTGGAGCAGTGCTGTTAATTTCTATAAATTTTCATAAAGACATTGGAAAAGCTGATTTTATTTCCAGGCCTGTTCTTTATGCACATGATGTGATGTCCTTTCCATCTGCAGCTGCATCTTGAGCAGACATTTCCAATTCCTGACCTGCAGAGCCCTGGGATGAGCTCCCACAGCTGGTGGAAGGGTTTGGAGCTGCAATGGGAATGTGTCTGATGCTGCAGGGGAGGGCAGAGCCTCAAGAACCACTTGTGAGGTTTAATGGTGATTGGATGTGACAGATTTCCATGGCTGTTTTACAGCTTTGAGGGTCTTTGTTGATATTTTACAAATGGAGGAAACTAAGGAGTGAAATCATTTGTTCAAGGTCATCCAAGCGACCACTGACAGAGCTAAATTAAACCTAGACTGCTTGCTTCAACTTCTCTGTTCATTCTGCATTAAGTATCCAGAATTTCAGCTAGATAGGTTTATTTTGAAATGGTTAAAATGGTTTATTTTTAATTTCCTCAGAAATAACCTTTTTGTTCTGTACACAAAAAGTCCTGAATATTCAGTGCTGAACAAGCAGCTGATGAGAGGCCATACATCAGTGGCAAGGGGCCAAGGGGCTGTGTATAGATTATTATCTTTATTAAAAACTTATGTATAAGATTCAGAAAGCTGCTTCAATACTGAAAACTAATCATCACTGAGTGTGTCCTGTCCTTTAAGCATTGAATATCAGACTTGTTGGCAGCAGCAACGAAATTATAAAAAGAACGAAGCTGGGAAATGTTGGTTTTGTGTTTTTTTTAAGCACAAAACTGGTTGTAAGTATCAGTACCTTTTTTTTTTTTTCACAGACAATTACACATTTCACTTCATGTTTACTGCCTGAGTAGTTACTCAGCCTGTGACAGGCTCCAGAGATAAACCCCAAATGGCTGGGACAAATGCTAAATGAAGAGCAAACTTTCTGGTTTAAAATTACCCAGTCATTTATGGGCCAGCATTGCTCATCAGAAATATTTTCAATATGAACACAGTGCAGAAAAGCCCTGCTTGATGACACAAAAATTTCATGAAGCGAGCAGTGTGAGTTTCTTAGGGTTTGATTTTTGTTTGGGGTTTGATTTTGTTCACTGGAAGGTGGGAACCAGTTTCATTTAAAGTTGTGTGTGCTGTTGTTTTTTTGTAACTACCAAACGTGCATGAACACACTACAATGACAATTCCACTGCAGCTTTTCTGTTCATTAGGGATGGCTCAATTGTGCATAGCTAATTAGCAGTCCCCAACTCCAATTGGCCTGGAATTCTCATGTATTTACTTGTAACATGTTGGTTTAGTAGCTGCAGCTCTCATTTCATTCAGTGCAAGCCTTCAGTGAGCGAGTTTCCCAAATTTAGAAGGCATCACTTGGTTTTAATAATGCATGAATGAGGGGACTGCTCTTCCAGAGCACTCTGCAGTCCTTTGGGATGGCTCTGGAGGAGAAAACAACAACGTCCCTGCAGCCTCCTGGCCTAGCACAGCTCTCTGCCGCCAGCAGAAAACCCAGAGCCAGGTGGGGAATGGGGAGGGAAACCCAGTTTGGGACAAAAGTGGAGCTGGTGGAGGGGATGGAAGGGATTCCTTGGCAGGGACTGAAGGTGGGAGGTGTTCAGAGACAAATCCAGCAGTGTTGGAGAGGAGGGAGAAAGGTTTTAAAGGGTCTCTGTCTCAAGACTTTGACCAAATGGCCAAAAGGTCAGTAAGAAAAAGGGTAAGTAAGAAAAAGATAATCTTATCAAAATGTAAAAGATAATCTTACCAGTATGTAAATTTTATATGGGGAAAAAAAGCGTACACTAAATCAGCTTTATTCACTTAAAATGCCCTTTGCAACAAGAAACTCTTGATCTTAAAGGAAAACAACCTTGCCTTTGGTATAACACTTCTGAATTTGGGAAACTCGCTCACTGAAGGCTTGCACTGAATGAAATGAGAGCTGCAGCTACTAAACCAACATGTTACAAGTAAATACATGAGAATTCCAGGCCAATTGGAGTTGGGGACTGCTAATTAGTTATGCACAATTGAGCCATCCCTAATGAACAGAAAAGCTGCAGTGGAATTGTCATTGTAGTGTGTTCATGCACGTTTGGTAGTTACAAAAAACAACAGCACACACAGCTTTAAATGAAACTGGTTCCCACCTTCCAGTGAACAAAATAAAACCCCAAGTTCAAGGAGGCAACAGGTTCCTTAAAACCTCTGAAACTGAGCAAGAGTGACAAATGTTTTACTGGAGTTTCTCTCCAATTTTTTTGCTTCATTTGAAAATTTCACATTTCAAAGTTATCTTTGTGAGCCATTTCAGCCTCACATGAGCTGTGGTGTTTGGAGAGGGTTCCCAGCCCCACAAAAAGGAGCTGCAAGCAGCTCTTGCATAAGGCCAGTGTGTGCCTCCTCCCAGCAGGTAATTGGTAATTGGAAATTAGATCAGCCCTGCAGCTCCCAGCTCTGCATTGAGGGCTCTCTGCCTCTGCAATCCAAATAAAAACACAATTAAAGCAGGGATGCAGGCACAAACAGCACATCTCTGCAGCCTGGGAGGGCTCAGGCAGGAAACCACGAGGGTTTCTGCAGCTCCATCCTCAGCTCTGCCTCCTCAGCCACTGCAAGAGGTGTTCCAGGGGGTAAAGCAGCTCCTGGGCCTTGGCACTGCTTCTTTGTCCACATTTTCAACAATAATTCCACACTGGGCAAGGCCTGGAGGAGCAGGGTGTGCAGCTGAGCTAACTGAAGTATGGAAGGTGTTAAATCTGAATTCTTGTGTACAGCAACCTCCCTCAAGTTGTGTTTTGTGTGTTTCATTTTAAACTATGGAGCATGTTAGATCTGGATTTGTGTGTATTGCAACCTCACCCAAACTGTGCTTCATGTGTTTCATTTCAAAGTATGGAAGATCTTAAATCTGAATTTGTGTGTACAGCAACCTCACCCAAACTGTGCTTCATGTGTTTAATTTCAAAGTGTGGAGCATGTTAAATCTGTAATTTTGTGTACAGCAACCTCACCCAAGTTGTGTTCCATGTGCTTCATTTTGAAGCATGGAACATGTTAAATTTGAATTCGTGTGTACAGCAACCTCACTCAAGTTGTATTTTGTGTGTTTCATTTCAAAGTATGGAACATGTTAAATCTGACTTTTTGTGTACAGCAACCTCGCCCAAGTTGTGTTTTGTGTGTTTCATTTTAAAGTGTGCAGCATATTAAATCTGAATTTTTGAGTACAGCAACCTCACTCAAGTTGTATTTTGTGTGTTTCATTTTAAAGTATGAAGCATGTTAGATCTGAATTTGTGTGTATTGCAACCTCACCCAAACTGTGCTTCATGTGTTTCATTTCAAAGTGTGGAGCATGTTAAATCTGAATTTTTGTGTACTGCAGCCTCACCCAAACTGTGCTTCATGTGTTTCATTTTGAACCATGGAAGATGCTAAATTTGAATTTTTGTGTACAGCAACCTCACCCAAGTTGTGTTTTGTGTCTTTCATTTCAAATATGAAGCATGTTAAATCTGATTTTTTGTGTACATCAGCCTCACCCAAGTTGTGTTCCATGTCTGCTCTCCCAACAGCCAGCTGGTGCAGCACCAGACAATGTCTGTGCTGGTATTTTAAGATGATCTAAGAAAGAAAATTGTGGGGTTTTTTCTGTTTATCTGCAGTTCTGTTGTGTGTAATCCTTGGCTATGTTGGTATAAATAGCCCAACACAGCATGTGAGAGAGATTACCTTTTTGACAAGATACAGAATGAGACCCAAATCCCTCTGTGGAAAACACTTTCCCCTCCATGCTCTGTGTGTTGCTCTATCTAAACAAGCTCTTGCAGGCTCTGGTGTTATTTAGGCAGCTGAGTCTAAATGAGATGCTGGCCACAAATTTGGGCAGATTTTGGTGTCACCCCCATCCCATCCCATCCCATCCCATCCCATCCCATCCCATCCCATCCCATCCCATCCCATCCCATCCCATCCCCCCTGCTCAGCATCCAAGTGATTTTTTCATTTTTCCCTGGCTTTAAGAGACAATAGAAATGCCTCTGAAGCCCACTGAAAGCTGTGCTAACACGTTTGGTTGAATGGGCAACATTAGAGAAAAAAGTTTGCCAACATTTTCTTCTAAATTTTGCCTTCAGAGAAAGGAAATGGAAAAATTGGCAAGGAAAGAATTAATTTCAGGGAGGTACATTTCAAAGTAATGAGACTGAAGTGAGAGGTGAAAGGAATAACAAATTGCTTGGTAGACTATGGAACCACATAAAAATAAGAAATTCTACTTGCAACCTATTCAGAATTTGATAATGGCTTGCCAGCAGCAAATTGTAACCTGTTGAATTAGGTACGGCATGGAACAAAAGGGAATTAAAAACTATAACATTAGATATTTTATTCTTCATATTGCAAAAATGTGTATAGAGGACTTCCTCTTTGATATGGTGGGGATTTGCCATTGTGTAAACACTGCAGGACACTGGAAAAGCCATTTTTGCTGGAAACATGTTTTCTCAAAAGATTGATGCTAAATATTCCCACAGGAGTTTCTAAAAGTAGTGACTTCATTTTGTGCAGTTTTAGTGCCCAGTTCTTAATAGCACTGTGTGAATGACCTACAGAAATATCATATCCAATATCACATCATTATATCCCATTAGGAATGCTTGAAACTACAGAAATCTGTTTTAATACCACTGAAATAATTGATGTTAGGGGGGGTTATGCATTTATAAATAAAGCACACTGCAATCTGCATTTAAAGATGTGATAAAACTTCAGTGAAAATCCGTGTTTGAGCATAAACTCGTGTTTGAGGAAGGGAATAACAATGCAGGCAGCCAGGTTTGGGTACAGAACCTCCACAGAAGGAATTTGGACCTGCTTGGCTGAGCACAGCAGCAAAGGGTAATTACAGGCTGCTGCAAAAATCGTCAAGAATGGGAAAGAGTAAATTGGCAGAGAAAGCAATGTTGTAGATGACAAAAAGCAAAGCCATGAATTATGAAGTAAAATGTTACCTGCAGTAATGACATTGCTTCCAAAGAGGAGGCAGCTTACCTTGTGGAGTGCCAGAAATGTGCAGGGAGGTGATAAAACCTCCCAGACACCGTGGGAGGGAGCGAGGGCAGCCTCACCCTGGGTCTGCAGTGAGAGCTCCTTGCTTGGTTGCACTGCTGCTCCTGCTAATTAAACAACTTTATCAGTGCCCAGCCACACTCAGAGAGCTCAGGGACAGCTGCAGGCTGCTCCAGCTTTGGGCAAAGTGGGCAAAGATTTTGTCAGTCCTTTTTTCCTCCTTCATTGTTCCCACAGGTTGTCCCTCCCTGGCTGACACATAAATATGAATCAACAGATTCCTAACAAACAGCTGGTGTGAGGCCTTTTGGGACTGCCTAAAAACAGAGGCCAGACAGAATTAAGGGCATAAAAAGCAGTTCTGTTTATTGAAGGGCCTGCAGGTACATTCAGGGAAAATGGTTCCCCCAGGGGCTGCACCTAAAATGGATAATGGGTCATGGCTTTTTATATTTTTATAGGTTTGGTCCATTTGCATAGTGAGGGTTCATCTGCCAATTCCAGCTCCAGGTAATGAAGTCATTGACCCCAAGTTTGCTCCCCCCAAGTCCCTTTTGTTCCCCTCTCTGGGCCCTGAGGCAGTGAGGTGTCCTTGATTGCCAGGCCTGGAGAGGAATTGTTGTGTCTGCCCAAAATGGGAAAGCTGCAGCTGACACTGGCTGTGGGGTTTGGAGTTACCCACTAAAGAACTGCAGGAGAACAAATATATGAAAAATATAAAAGCTCAAATCCTAAAGCATCAGGTGGCTGAGGTCAAGTCCTTCATTATATTTTCAAGCTGAAGTGGTAGAAGTGTTTAATTCCGAGGGCACAGGACGTTAAATCTGGGTTTCCTGCAGACCCCTGATGTTTCAGGCAGCGCAGGGCTCTAAGAGCACCCAGCTCAGCTCCAGTTGTGCCAGGGAATGCTCAGGGCTCTGTGGGATCCTGCTGGGATGCTGGGTGCCCATCTCCTGCTGCCAGGGCACAGCTGCTCACAGCTGGAATGCAGCTGGAGCTGGGATTCCTTCCATTCAGGGGCTGCTCCAGCCCTGTGTGTGCACAGCTCCATGCCTGACCTCACGTTTGTTCTGCCTGATCTCGTTTCTTCTTTATTCCTTCTGATTTCTTCCTAATAAAACTGATTATAATTGCCCTGAAACAGCCCAGATTGAGAGGATTAAACTCCAGTATGAGATCAGTCACAGTCTCTTGAGACTCACGTTTGCTCAGGGAGACCAGGGTGGTTCCAGAGAGGAAGATTCAGATCAGTATTTCACTACCTCTCAGTTTGTTTCAGTGGTTTCTTGTGGGAATCCATAAAATCAGAGGGTTTTGGGAAAGCTGCAAAAGGCAGGCCTCAGAGACAGCAGAACTGTGATTAGAGCTAAGCAGCAGCCATGAGATAGGTCAGCAGAAAAATAATATAAAATAGAAAAGCAAGGACAAATAGAGCAATAGTTTGTGCATTAATGCTTGTCTAGAATAACTCTCTAAGGTGCTGAAAAGTTTATCTAATGAAATATTAGGAAGTTCTGAGCATAATAATGGAGCTCTGTGCATTGTGTTTTAAGGCTTACAAGTAGGTATTGTATTCGAAATAAGCAAGCGTTGTTTTAACCAAAGATACGTGTAAGAGTGGTTGGATAGAACTACTGTCAATGTGCTTTTGCTTTGTGTGATTGGTCAAAAAGCTTACAAAGTGAGTTGTAACATGAAGTTCTGTGTCTGCTGCCTGGGATGAGAGCTGGTGGCATCTTCCCATTGTCATAACCAAGTAATGAGGCTGGTGCTGGAAAATAAAACAGCTCAAGGCACATTCCACAGCAGTCCTGTCTTGTTCATGATTTCTACATAGCCCCTGGCCATGCACTGAAGATAATTTCCAACAAAAGCTTTATATGTACACACACACTTCAGCATTGAGAAAGTCTCAAAAGGTGTTAAAGGTTTTAAAATTAATATTAGAAAAATCATCATATGAAATTTATTATTCTGAAAGTATGATAAAAAGCTTTAACCATAAAATATGATAAACACATCCAATTCCATTGAGTGGCAATATGGCTTCATAGTGTGCTGTGAGTGCAGAACTTGTTTTACTCAAGAGTTGTTGTCTCAGCCATCTACTAATAATATGTATATATAAAAATATAAAATTATACATCTATATATAATTATATCTATATTGTATATATATTATATGTATATATATAATTCAAAGTTCTTTCCTTGTGCTCTTGCTGTCTGTATGAAATGAACTTTTCCTCTTGCTGTTCCTCTTCAAGAGAATTTATCTAAGATAAAATACCAGTGCTCCTAATTCATTAGAATATTTATTTGTAAGAATCTCCTATTACAACACATTCACGTTGCTCTTTATCCCAATATCTGCTCCTTCCTTAAAGCCCAATTGACTTTCCAGGTTCCCTGTGCTGATCTTGGTGTTTAAATAGAATCAAACTAAGGCAAGATATATATAGTACTTTATATAGTTTTTTGGGAGAAGAATTTGTAGGAATTTTCACTGGTGTAGGAATTTGCACTGTCCAGTGTGGTGGTTTTAGTTTGAAACTGGGTAGAAACACTAACTTTGTGTAGTGATTTTGGTTTGTTAATTTGAGATCTTGTTAATTTTGGGATTTCTTCGTTAATGTCGTTAATGAGTGTGGTGGGTTTGCTGTTTTGTTAATTACTAATGTGCTTAATTCTTGTGAGATAGCATTAGGAGAAAGGTAAAGTAGGCTTAAAACTTTGAAAGGGTATAAGGAAGAATTTATTAACAGTAATTAAAAGAAAAGGTAATAAGAATTGGAATAAACGCTTTTAAATAGTTTTGGTTTTTTGTGTGGCTGTTCCATACAATATATATCAATAAATGACAAGTGTTTGTGATAAGCCTTTTGAAATGTGTTTGTGTGTATGCAGTCATGTACATCTGTATGTAGAAGGGATTTTTGGGAGAAGAATTTGTAGGAATTTTCACTGGTGGATGCTGTCCAGGTACAAGTAGTTCACAGCTGCAGTTTCCTTGCCCTGCAATAAAAGGAAGCTCCTCCACAGTGCCAGTGAAAAGTCACTCAGGTGTTTTTGAAGACAGGTCTCATGAGCATCTATTGTGTGGGTTACAATGCAGAAATTATGGGATGCAGATGCTCAGGATTTGTGTCAGGCTGTTCCCTGCCTAAATTCTTTCAGTTGGACCCATGGTCTAGGATTTTGTGCTGACTAATTTTCTTGCTAAGGAAGAAACTCTGCTTTGAACCCGCAGTAATTCAGTGTACACAGGGGTAAGATTGACTGCCTGATTACTATTGTAATACATGGGGAGGAGCCAAGAGAAAGTGTAATTAATGTGCATTATTGTTTACATTATTTCTACTCCAATCAGTTCCACTGGCTTGGTGAGGGTCTTACAGCAGTGCTTTTCTGTTTAGTTTTGCAGTTGTTTTATTCTTTTATTTGCTAGAAGGCCTTTCCAAAAAAATCAGGCAGCTAATGGAGCTTTGGGGTTATTGTTTGGTGGGTTTCTTTTTTGTTTTCTTTTTTCGCCCCCTGAATATTATAAATGTCTTTTCCAGCTCCCAGATCCTTGGCTGTTGGGCTGTGCATTGATGACAAACCATCTCCTAAGTGGCCTTTAGAGTAAACTACACCTGCAGAGTGAAAGGAGATGGCAGAGTGGGATTGTTCCTGTCCAAATCCCTCTGTGACGATGTCCCTGTGTTTCGGGAACAGCTCTCAGCAAGGCTGTCACCATGCAATAAACACACAGGGGCTGCTCTCCTGCAATCCAGGCTCTGTGTGACTTCATGTGGCAACAAGAGAATTAAATCTCGATTTTCTCCTTTTCTGGGCTCCTCACTGGGCTGGTGGAGGATTTCCCTGG
Organism: Camarhynchus parvulus; assembly: GCF_901933205.1. Taxonomy (NCBI): domain Eukaryota; kingdom Metazoa; phylum Chordata; class Aves; order Passeriformes; family Thraupidae; genus Camarhynchus; species Camarhynchus parvulus. The sequence goes on along the minus strand of NC_044582.1, from coordinate 1,731,862 downwards.
GTGTTTGTTGGTCACTTCTTGGCTGGGTGATGCAGAACACTGAATTTGTGATGCTGAATGTGGAACTGAATTCTGAAAAACACATCGCAAACTGCCCTGTCTGTCTGTCTGCATGTCTGTCAAGATGGGATGGAGACTTTTTGCATATAACCCTTTTACAAACACCAGTGTAAGGCTTGAAGCACATTGCTTCATTTCAAGGGTTGTTTCAGTTTGGGAATTTTCAACTGAGCGTTTGAAAGGAAGCAAACCTAATTGGTGTCAAGAAAACGTTTATTTTTGAGGGATGAGCAATAGTTCTAAAAGTCACTGTTGCATTTCTTTAATTAGTCTGTGGTTTAGAGTAGTTTTTTTGATAGATGACTGAAATTCTTTAGATCCAAACCATTGATAGATGAATGAAATTCTTTAGATCTACACACTGGACTCCTCAAGATGAGAACAGAATATTTTCACTTCGAGGACTTGAGCAAATAACTTTCATGTTGGAAAATAGGATTATGTGTAATACATAATCAGAGTTAATGATGTTAATCAGCAAAAGCAGCTGTTGCAAAGTATCAAAGTCCCCATCTCTGCTGCACCAGGGCTGGGGTGCTGGGCTGCTAATCTCGTTAACACACACAACTAATTTCATTTGGGGGCAGAAACAGCTTAATCTGCACATGTGTAAAAGTGTGTGCACATCTCTGCCTGTCTGCAGCAATCCAGCAGCATTTTCCTCACAGAGCTGTGCAAGGCATAAAATTATTCTGCATAATGAGGACAAATTCCTCAGTTTTGTCTGAAACATTGCCTGAAAACTCAGGGTTAAAACCCCGTGACTGTAGGACCACAGAAGTCCTGTATGTCTGTAAATGGAAAATAAATTGATTTAGAAACAGCTTTGATCAGATATTTAAAATTATAAATATTCAGTCATCTTTAATACCCTCTCAGAAAATATCTCTGTTTAGATTCCAGTGCACAGGATCTGCCTGTGTAGATTATTTTATTGCATTCAGATGGAATAAGGTTTTTTCTGTCCAAACTCAAATTAAACTGATGCACACTTACTGCCTTTTACAATTCTCTTTGTCAGCTGTCCCCACTAATACTGCTGCTCATTTTGAGGCCAGTGTGCAGTCACTTAACCATGTTAAAACTAAATACAGCAGTCCTCAAGAATTATTTAAAGGTTGAAATTTTTGCTTAAAAAGAATATTTCATAACTTTGCTTGAATCTACCATTACTGAAACCTTTTGGAAGGGGTGAAGAAGAAAAATCCAACTATATGACATTTCCCTGTCATTGTCTTTTTTAATTAAAAACTTCTAATCTGGCCCTTTGTGTTGAAGCCAAAATAGAGCATTCAGGGTGAAATGACTGTGGAGGCTTGGAAGTGGCAGTGAAAGGCATTAAACAGTGATTAGGCATGTTCTGCTCACAATTCCTGTGTTTATTTACTCTTGTGTTGTTTCCACATGAGCAGTGAAGTAGCTGCATGTGACAGCAGTGATGTTTTGGGGAAATATTGTGCCGTGGTGAGTCATGACATTTTAACTTGCTGTTCCTTTTTCACAAGAGCCGTTTCAAGCTGCTTGTTGATTTTTCTGAGGAATTGATTCCTGACTTTAATCTGTCACCCTTCGCTTCACATAGGCAAAAGTTGTGACATTAAATTAATATGACAAAAATGGGGATACTCTGCCGAGACATTTCCAGTTTAAGCTGTAAGATGGTGTAAATACCTCCACAAAAACCAGGAATTCTGAGGCTTTTCCAAGCAAATAAAAGTGTTCAGTGGAGTGCAGCTCCAGCACAGCTCTGGAGAGCTGAATTCCATGATCACTGTGACATTTTCCAGCTCCCCTTCCCACCAGCCATTAACAACCACCCTCCAAAACCATCCCTAGAGGGTGGGAGAGCGACAGCCCACCAGGAATTGTCACCTGGGAAATTCTCTTCCCGTTCACCTCCTGTTTTTCTAGAGTCCTCTTAAAGAAAAAGTTGGAAGATAGTGGAAAATTTAGACTTTTCCATCAAGAATTCATCACAGAACAAAGAGTGACACAATTCTTATTGTGCAGCTTTGAGGTTGCCAAAAAGTAAAATACTTGCCATTATTCAAACACATTTTCTCAAGGGTACCTGCCTGATTTCTGCATAAAGTGTCCTTGTAGCTAATGCAGCATTGTTAAAAAATCCCCTCTCCAGTACTTTGGTGGGATAAATATGTGTTTTGTTTAAGCCTTTTTCACTTGGAGAAATTTTCCTTCCATTTATGGCATCTCTTTGGGGGAAAAAAATAAAATCAGATGATTGGGACTTGCAATTGTCCAGTGGCTCAGCCATTGAGAGATCACCTTGCTGGAGTTTCTTTGTGCTGGAATAAAGGGAATTACACCCTCCTATTTCTTTGTGTTGGAATAATGGGATTACATTCTCCTATTTCTGCAGCCTTCCAAGAGCCTTTTATGAAGAACATGATTAAATGCAAATGCCAAAAAGGCACAAGGCCCTGGAAATTGGGTGCTGGAAATTGGCTCTTTGCTCTGCTCACCTCCCTCCCTCAGTTCTGCTGGATGTGTGAATTTATAGCAGAGCAAAGTCTCCCCTAATCCACATTTCCAGAAGTTTTGGGTTTGCTTTCCCCTCCTCATCCCTTCCCCTCTCCCATTCTTATTGCTCTTTATTATTCATTATTCCTTCTTATAATTTGTTCATTCCTTTGGTCATTCAGCTCTTGCTGATTAGAAATACTCAGCTTCTAAAGGGCACATGGCCTGGAAGAAATTGTCCTTGCTCAAGCTGTGACAATGGATTTGAAAATTCTCATGACTGGTTATTAAAATACTCAATTCATCACTGGTACATTGAATTTCATTCAGTACCTGAACAGATTATTGTTTTATCATACATTTAAATTACAGGATCAAATGCATTTAGATTATCATAATTCAAAGTTCTTTCCTTGTGCTCTGGCTGTCTGTATGAAATGAACTTTTGCTCTCGCTGTTCCTCTTCAACAGAATTTATCAAAGATAAAATATCAGGGCTCCTAATCCATTAGAATATTTATTTGTTATTTTTATTATCATTATATTTATATTATACATATTATAATTTGTTGTGCAATACTATTATTTATTAACTATTATTTATTAGAATATTTATTTATCTATTATTACCACCTATCATTTATTTATCTATCATTCATGTTGCTCTGTATCCCAATATCTGCTCCTTCCTTAAAGCCCAATTGACTTTCCAGGTTCCCTGTGCTGATCTTGGTGTTCAAAAAGAATCAAACTAAGGCAAGATGTGTATAGTACTTAAATTTAGATATTGGTTCATATGCACTAACAACATCTTGTAGTTCCAGTAGCAAATCAGATTTGGGAGCAATTTGGTCCCCATAATTGGATAGCACAATTCAGAAATAAATTACTGCAATGTCCTATATTCCAAAATTCCAGTATTTCTTTTTGATGAGTTAAGAGTACACTGGAGGAATATGGAAACCACATTTTCATAGGGACGTGTTTGAAATATGCATCAGCTCCTTCCAATCTTTCATGCCCTTTTCTCGTACACATTTTTAGCATTGCAGCAGCTCAGCTTTTGAGAAGACAGATTGAGCAAGTCCTAAATTTTTCAAGTGTATTGCAGGATGCTCCTGGAGGTAGAACATCCATTAATAATCTCAAATTTTTCACCTGACTCTGGATTGTGATTAAAGACAGAATCATGTGGAAGAAGTAGCAACACTCAGCAGCTGCTGCTTCTATTTTGCTGTTAAGGCCAAGAATTACTGGAGAAGCAAATCCTCATGGCAGGCTGGGGAATGCAGGGAAAATCTCATTCACCTTGTCAAGGCTGGCAGGGCTTTCCTGAACCTGTGATTTGTTTGCTTGAATCACAGAGTTACAAATTGCAAAATAAATCAGGAGGAGGATGAAATTGAGAGTTGGACAGCTTTGAGCTAAGGCTGCACGGAAGGGCAGAGTTGGGACAGAAGATAATTTGGCTCCTGGTCAGGTATTGATCCAGAAAATTACTTAAAAACACCACAACTTACCTGTAATCAGCTCAGGAATTGCAGGCAAGCCCATATTTGCCATTCTGGTTTTTAGTTTCCTTACAAATGAGGAGCGCTCTTGGTGATGACATGTAGGGAACACCCTAAATTTTAAATTTTAAAAAGAAATTATCAGTAAAGAATTATCATACAAGTGAGAAATTCCATCAAATGAAGCAAATGGATTTAAATCCAAGTTGTCCAAGCTGTCCCCACCTTGTCACCAGCCAGGAGCTCTGGCACATCCAGTCCTTTCTTGGACACCTCCAGGATGCACCAAGGCCAACTTTTATAGCTTATTTTTGGTCGATTAAGTATTTGTGGAACATAGTGATGTTGTACAAAGCAGTGGGGTTTAAAATAAACAAAACCCCCAGGTTTTCTGTGTTGAATTATTATTTATCAGTATTTCTTTGCTGCTTTTCAGTAGCAAAACATATTTATCCCCACGGGCATCCAGCAAATGTAGAATTAAACACATAAATACTAACAGAGAATTTTCAGTGAAGTAATTATCAACTGGCTTGAGTCTCCTGTTCCATATGTTAACCAGCTTGGAATACTCAAGGTTTTGGGTGGCAAAGAGCATTTTTTGTTCATTGACTTTTACAAAGAGTTTTTTAAAATTATTATTATATAATTCCTGCAGTTCTGAACCTTGCCTTTGGAATTTTTTTCTTTCACTTGGCTTATTTGGAAAACATTGCAGGAAAGGAGGCTTTGACCTCCTGACAGCTGATGGACAGCAGAGACTAAACCTTGTCCATTGCAGCAAAGCATTGGAACAGATTCGCCCCATTTCTGAAGTAGAGGCTTTTATCCAAAGGAATTGGAAGTTTGGATCTGTCTCCTGAATTTTCAGGGCTGGTGAGGGATTTTGTCATCAATATAAAATTGCACATATTTGGATTGTATTAAACAACAACTTGAATCCAAGGAAAATACTTCGTGGTCTAAATAAATATAACAGTTTGGATACGTTTATGGGTGTGGAAATTTACACTGATTTTTTATCACCATGAATTTTATTTCATTCTTGGATTCCAGCAAAAGCCTGAGCAGAGACGCTGGGGGAAAGGGAGGGCGGTGGCTTTAACCACGGAGCAGGGACAAGGACAAATCCCGAATTTAGACGTCAAAACGCTGCAGGTTCAGCCCTGAAAGGAAGAATCCCTCGTCACAGCGATGTCTGCGAGCTTGGAGAGAAAATCCCTGGCGGGGGGACAGGCAGAGCCGTGACTCAGCTGCGGCTGCGGCTCTGCCCCGCGGGGCCGGGAGCGGCCGCTGATGCTGCTGCTGATGCTGCTCCTGATTCTGCTTCCTCTCCTTCTTCTCCTGATTCTGCTTCTTCTCCTTCTTCTGCTCCTCCTGATTCTACCTCCTCTCCTTCTTCTTCTGATTCTGCTTCTTCTCCTTCTGATTCGACTTCTTTTCCTTCTTCTGCTTCTTCTCCTTCTTCTGCTCCTTCTGATTCTGCTTCCTCTCCTTCTGCTTCTGATTCTGCTTCTTTTCCTTCTTCTGCTTCTTCTCCTTCTTCTGCTCCTCCTGATTCTGCTTCCTCTCCTTCTCCTTCTGATTCTGCTTCTTCTCCTTCTTCTGCTCCTTCTGATTCTGCTTCTTTTCCTTCTTCGGCTTCTTCTCCTTCTTCTGCTTCTACTCCTTCTTCTGTTTCTTCTCCTTCTTCCGCTCCTTCTGATTCTGCTTCTTTTCCTCCTGCTTCTTCTGCTTCTTCTGCTTCTGATTCTGTTCCTGCTGCTGCTAATGGTGATGCTGATGGTGCTGATGATGCTGATGAGGATGCTGATGCTGCTGCCCTCCCCCATGCACTCTCCCAATCCCCACAGCTCTCCAGGAGCACTCACACACACAGGAGAGGCTTCACCCTGGGTGTACAAATTATCCTGTTACAGACAGCACATTCCTAGGGTGAAGCAGACAGGCAGGAAGGTGGAAACATGTATGGAACAGCAAAATCTGGAGCACCTCCATCCCCTGGGACACCTCCATCCCCTGGGACACCTCCATCCCCTGCAAACACTGGCTGTTCATCACATTGCCAGTGTCAAGTGTAACTGTGCTTTTCAGTAGGGGTTTATTTTTTTTTTTTTAATTCAGAGGAAACTGGCTGACTAAAGACATTTCTTTATGCTAAGGTTTCTTGCACTACTGTAACAGCTGTCAGAGGCTTTATTGAAGCTGGTTTTCATTAAAAGGCCAAAGATGATGGGCAGCTGTCAGAACCTGCAGGAGGTGCAGAATGGAGGGAGGTCAGGGTTGCTCTGTTTTTGGGAGGACCCAGCAAAGGTTCCACTGTCCAGGTTCTGCATTGCTGTGTCATTGGGGATGAAAGGAAGAAGAAAAACACCTATTTCTGTTTCCCTAGTGTGGCAGCTGTTAGTTCTTGCTCCATTGATTCCTGACTCTCTGCTCTCACGTGGGTTTGTTTTCAAGTTTAGAGCTGAGTTATACACGACTCCCTGCCTGGACAGAGTGACAAAAACTGAAATTCTTTCCTGCCTTGTCCCACTGTTTGGAAGCCCTTGAGGATTTGAGTGTGTGCACTCGTTCTCCTCCCTCTGGGGTCTCCAGGGGATCTGTTCCCTGTGTCACAGCTTCCCAGCTTCACCACACACACCCAGCCTTGCAAATCCTGCTCTGCCTAACCATCCTACCAGGTGGAGTTGACCATGTGCATAGCAGGTGCTGAAGTCCGAAGTCACTGACCAAATTTATTCAAATATATTCAAATGCCACTGACCAAATATTTTCAAGTTCCAAACTCAGACCCCAGCCAAGTCCCAATTTTCTGCATTACCCCCATGCAATGTCAGGTTGCTGTTGAGCAACTTTTCTTTTCTTTGCGCTCCTGTCTGAAGTTGCACCCAGTCTCAGGTGATAAACTGAGATTACCTTTTTCAGTTTACAAATTGGTGAGTTGTTACTTTCATAAAATTCCCCTTCTCTCTTCACTGGCTGAGAGCTTTTTTTTAACTCTTAAAATGTTTTTCTCGTTGCATACTTGTAAATCATAAAGCTAATTATAGTGGTTTGAACACACCTTGGTGGTGCTGGCATTTTAAACCACGTTTTGTGGAGATTAGGCATGCAGCAAAGATCTGAGGTTTCAAGATGAAGTTAATCTGACAGGCTTTATAGTTATTTTAAAAGGTGCCAGTTGGGAAGACATTTTGGGAGGTTTAGAATGCAATCCTGAAAGATTTAGGGGATTACAGCCTCAGTTTATTTTCTGTACAAGTGTTTAAATGTCATCTAACCAATTATTCTCGCTCTTTTTTCCTAAGCTCTTTTGGCAAACATTCCAGAACATTCCCCATGCTTCCCACCCTTTTCTAATGTAAACAATGCATCAGTTGCTTCTGACCTGATTGTGGGGCCCTTTTCCCCATCAATTGCTTTCAGGAATATTGCTGGCCAGGGGCTATGTAGAAATCATGAACAGGATGGGACTGCTAGCAATGTGTCTTGAGCTGTTTTATTTTCCAGCATCAGCCTCATTACATGGTTATGACAATGGGAAGATGCCACCAGCTCACATCCCAGGCAGCAGACACAGAACTTCATGTTACAACTTACTTTGTAAGCTTTTTGACCAATCACACAAAGCAAAAGCACATTGACAGTAGTTCTATCCAACCACTATAAGCACACGTACCTTTGGTTAAAACAACGCTTGTTTATTTCAAATACAATACCTGCTTGTAAGCCTTAAAACACAGTGCACAGAGCTCCATTATTAAGCTTAGAACTTCCTAATATTTCATTAGATAAACTTTTCAGCACCTTAGAGAGTTATTCTAGACAAGTGTTAATACACAGACCATTGTTCTATTTGTCCTTGCTTTTCTACTGTTTGAATAATTTTTCTGCTGACCAATCTCATGGCTGCTGCTTCGCTCTGATCACGGTTCTGCTGTCTCTGAGGCCTGCCTTTTGCAGCTTTCCCAAAACCCTCTGATTTTGTGGATTCCCACCAGGAACTCTTTGGTGCCCTGAGATGTTTAACAATGAACAAATTGGCTGCAATATTCATGAGCAACTTGGATTCCAGCTCGATTTTTGGTGGGAAATCATTTGGACAGGTTCTGCTGGCTGCAGGGATGAAACTTTTGATTTCTGGGTCCATTTCAGATAAACAAGTGGCAGCAGAGGGCTGGTTTGAGTGGAGGTTTTATTGCAGCCAGGGAGATCAGGATTTTAGATTTACTTCTTGTCAGTAGCAGGGAAAACATTGAAGTGCGAGTTGCAGAGAGTAATTTTGGACTGAATAATCACAGATTTGTTTTGTTTCAGACCAGAAAGGCAGGCATTGAGAATTTCCCTGTTGTTTAATGACTGAAAATCTTGGAGACATCAACTTCTATTCTTCTAATTGTATTTTCTTTGTATTGTCTTTAGATTTGGTAATTTTATGGATTTTTTCTCACTTTTCCAAGTGGCACCCAGGTTTACACTTTTGCAATATTATCTTGCTAAGTAAGCCAAGTTTTCTGCTCAATTTTTTTATAGACATTTTAAATTTTCATATTTACAATTTCAGGATTTGGTTTTACTCTTTCCAAACTCTGCAGTGAGAGAAGTTTTGCTTGGTGTGTCATCCACTGCACTGCACCTGCTCACAGGGTTCCAAAGCTTATCCTTGCATAATTGAGCTCATGTCATTAATGAAAGCAGTGTCAAAAGAGTATTTAAATATATATAAATGTTTACTCTCTGCAAAATAAAGAATCTGTACCCCAAGGCAGAATTACAGGCTCCTAGTATCTGAGTCAGAGTGTTTTTTATAAGGTAACTCCTTTATTTAATTGATTTACCAGAAGAAGGGAACAATAATTTAGTAACAAAATATGAACTATTTAAGCTTGATTTTCTTTTTGCTGATAAATCTTGCAAAATAAATTGGAAATTTCTGCAGGTGGAGCGTGCAAACTTAACATATTGGTATTTTGGGGGTTTTTTGTGATTAAATTCTGTGAGTTAAGGCCTTCAGGTAATTCTGGAATGTATTAATAGTGCCAGATAGTGACCTCAGAGGCATCCTCAAAGTGTCTGGGATGAACTACTCATCTATAAATTAGAAAAAAATCTAATTTAGTGTGGAAATCACTTCAAACCCAGTGAGTAATTAAGATAACTGGCTGAATGTTCTGCTCTCATTAATTTATCTGTGTTCCTATGAAGAATCCCTTCTACCTCAGCTGAGCCATTCCCTTCAGCGCCCCAGATTTTGTTTGTTGCAGGAAAAACCTGATCCCAGAAAGCTCAGGAGAGCTGAGTGAGCTCATGGAGCTGCCTCAGTGTGACACCCCTGGCACTCCAACTGCAGGAATGCCCAAAGGAATATTCCAGGTGATGCCAGCGAGCAAAGGAGGGGCGCATTGTTTTCATGCCATTGAAAAAGACATTTATCTAGAGCTGAATATAACATAACATAACATGTGATATAATGTATGATATAATACAACACAATATAGTGTAATGTAATATGATATGAGATTATTAATATAATTAATATAATATGATGTAATATTATGTATGATATAATATAAGGTATGATATGAGATGAGATTTTATAATAAAATATAATATAATGGAAAGGAATATAATATGATATGATATAATATAATATAAGGTATGATATAATATAATACAATATAATATAATGTAATGTAATATACTATGATACAATATGATATAATATAATATGATATGAGATGATATGATAAAGATACAATACAATACAATGTAATGTAATATACTGTGATATAATGTAATATAATATACTATGATATAATATAATATACTATAATATGATATGAGATGATATATGATATGATATGAGATTATATGATAACAATACAATACAATATAATGTAATGTAATATACTATGATATAATACAATACAATATAATATCATTAAGGTATGGTATGATATGAGATGATATAATACAATATAATATAATTTAATGTAATGCAATATAATATAATATGACATATGATATATGATACGATATAAGATATATGGTATTATAGAAAGTAAAATATAATGTAATAAATTTATATTATATTATATTATATTATATTATATTATATTATATTATATTATATTATATTATATTATATTATATTATATTATATTATATTATATTATATTATATTATATTATATTATATTATATTATATTATATTATATTATATTATATTATATTATATTATATTATATTATATTATATTATATTATATTATATTATATATTTATTCCTGGGCCATGTGTGCTCCCTGAGATGGGGATGGGCATGGGCAGGGCCTTGTCCCCCCTGCTCTGGAGCTCCCACCCTTCAGTCCCAGTTCCCCCAGCGCCTCCCCAGCAGAGCTGCTGAGTAATTTCAATCCACACCTGCAAAAGCCAAGGGAGGCAGCAAGGAGTGCCAAAGGCAACACCACGAGGTTGAATTTGACCAACTGTGCTGCTGGGGAGTGCACGGTTGGTCAAGTTCAACCTCGTGGTTGAATAAAAGGGTTTTGCAAATTATTTAACAGAGTGGAAGTGTGGGAGTAGAAGAGATTGCAGTGGAAACGTTTTCAGCTGTGCATCCTGTGGTGTTTTAACTCCTCTGGGAAATCTGTGTTAATGAGGACTGAGTGGCCACTGGAGCTTGTGACTGGCCCTCAGTGAGGTGGGGTCCATAATTCAGAGTTTTAAGATCTGCAGGTAAGGGTAACAGCTCCCTTTTTTCTCTCTGTAGTATCAAAACCTGCATTTTTGGTGGGATTTCTGTCAAAGGCACAGCTTCAAACAGCACATAACTGCTATATCCTGGTTGTAGTCCATGCAAGTTTTCCAATTATCCCCTTTTGGTAAAGAATAGCAGTGAAAAATGTTAGGAAGATTAACCCACAAACACCAGAGGTTTATGTCCAAAAAGGAGACAGAAGAGCCCTTTTTTGGCCTTATTTGAATAAAGGGAGAGGCCATGGGGCATCCTCGGGGGTCTCTCACATTTTTGCAGGATGCAGCCCTCCCTTTTATCCCAATTTCCCATTTCCTGTCTCTCTTTCCCCATTGGCTGAGGTACTTGGGAGGTACAGACTCCCAAAACACCTGATACCAGAGATTCCCCTCTAACATACAGCCCTTCCTTTTAATTGTTAATTCTTACAGAGTTTAGGGGTTTTCCTTCCCCATTGTTTCTTTCATCTTTCAATGTCTAATTTCATTTAGCAGCAAACCTAACGTTTATTTATTATAAATGGAAAAAAATCTTTTTCCATTCATCAATCAGTGGAATCCTTCCCACTGTTTCTTTTATCTCTCGGTGTTAGTTTTATCTACCAGCAGACCCACAGCTTGTTTGGAAAGACAAATCCACCATTCCTGTCAAAAAGAAGCTAAAATGAATGTGGATTTATCTTTTTCTGGAGGTACATTTGAATTTTGGCTTTGTTTGTTTTATCCTTTAAGGAGCAGTGGCTCGACCAAGGCAAGGCTGTTTATTTGTGTGTGCTTAGGAAATCCCAGCTGATCTGTGGAGGCTGTGTCAGGAGGAGACAGAAACTGACTTTTCTGAGGGAGTTCATAGTTCCTCTGTGAGCAACTCTGTCTTGAGAAGCTGTTGGTTGGAGAGGGAAATATGTTGTTTTATTCAGGACTTTAAAATAAGTCCCTGAACGAGTTATTTCCAGCCTCTCCTCACAAGCTACTACTACATGGCCACGGGCTAAAAACTGAATTCTGAATTCCCATTTCAGCTCCTTCCCACTGCTCACAGTCCTTCAGCTGCACAAAATGGTTTGCAAAGAACCTGCAAAGCTTTACCTTGGGAATGAAAGCTGCCAGTACCCTTTGAGGTCAATGGTTTCCTGTGCACACAGGTGGAATTCAGGTGCCTGGGCATTGATTGCAGGGTCTGGACACACCAAAAATGAGTCTCCAGCTGCGAGAATTGTGTCACTGTTGACAACTCCTGTTTCTTTCCAAGGCCATGCTTTGAATTATCGCAGCACAGCCTCCTCTCTGCTGGTTTGGGGTTATTTTTGGGATTTATCAGTTTGGATTTCCTCAGGTGTGAGTAAAGCTGCTCTCCATCTTCTGCAGTGTGGGTCTGATGCTCCCTTGGTTTGTAAACAGGACAGGATTGACAAATGAGATCAGTTCTGTGGGGTATATTTAATAATGTTAATAGTGTGTGCTTTTTATTTTTTAATGTGTACTAATTTTAACAATGTGTTACTCTAATTTAGTAATGCTAATAATGTGTGCAATAGGCGGAATTCAGGTGCCTGGGCATTGATTGCAGGGTTGGACACACCACAAATGAGTCTCCAGCTGGGAGAACTGGGTCAGTGTTGACCACTCCTGTTTCTTCCCTGGCCCACTTTGCTTTATTGCAGCACAGCCACCCCTCTGCAGGTTTGGGGTTATTTTTGGGATTTATCAGTTTGGATTTCCTCAGGTGTGAGTAAAGCTGCTCTCCATCTTCTGCAGTGTGGGTCTGATGCTCCCTTGGTTTGTAAACAGGACAGTATTGACAAATGAGACCAGTTCTGTGGGGTATATTTAATAATGTTAATAATGTGTGCTTTTTAATTTTTAAAAATTTTTAAGGTGTGCTAATTTTAATAATGTGTTACTCTAATTTAGTAATTTTAATATTGTGTGCAATAGGTGGAATTCAGGTGCCTGGGCATTGATTGTAGTTGATAGCAGGGTTGGACACACCACAAATGAGTCTCCAGCTGGGAGAATTGTGTCGCTGTTGACAACTCCTGTTTCTTTCCTGCCAATGCCAGGCTTTGCTTTATTGCAGCACAGCCATCCCTCTGCAGGTTTGGGGTTATTGTTTGGATTCTTTGGGTTATTATTTGGATTTATCAGTCTGGATTTCCTCTGGTGTGAGTAAAGCTGCTCTCCATCTTCTGCAGTGTGGGTCTGATGCTAATTTGATTTGTAAACAGGTATTTACAAATGAGGTCAGTTCTGTGGGGCAAAAATGGAATTTAGGAAATGACAAACCATGGAATTCAGGAAATGACAAAATGGAATTTAGGAAATGGCAAACTGTGACAAAAGCACTTTCAGTTCAGTGCTTTCTTCCAGGACAGTGGGAATTATTCACCTCTGAGCTGTGTTGGACTGTCCTGGGGCTGTGAGAGGATTCCTTTTCTCATTTTCCAGCAGCATTCCTGACAACTCAATAGTTGTCTAGAGTTAGGTGAGGGAAGTCCTAAGCACTGTTGGGAGGGACTGAAATGCTGCTAATTTGGATGAACAAATCCTCTTTCCCTCCATGTTTTGGAAGTTGGGCAGTGTAGAAAAGTGTTGTTTGGCACTATAAAAACATTTCTCTTCACTCTGGATGTAGCTCTCCCGTTCTGATAAGATCTGGTTTTGTCTCAGTAGCTCACATTCCCTTTGGGGAATTAAATCTTCTATAAAATAAGCAAGTTTCATGCACTGACCTATATAACACATGCCTGACTCTCACCAGCCTGGCAGGCAGTTTGCTGGAGAGTTACAGCCTGGATCAAATCTCAGGCTGTTTGCTTTTACTGGCATCCTTAATTTTAATTTGCTTCCTACACCCTTGGAATGTGTGAAGGCGTCTGGAAGAGAGGATTATGTAAAGGACAGTGGGAGAAGAGCAAACATCAACAAATACCTTTGGTTTGGTATCCAAAAATCAGGCAGCACTTCCCTGTGATTGGGGAAGATTGTAATGTTCTTCAAGAATAGGTTTGCAAAGAAAGCAGAGAGGCAAATTGACATTTACATTTGACAAAACTGAGGATGGATTTTCCTGTGGGGAAATATTTCCTTTAATTCAGTATTTTTCCTTCTGTAAACAATGTAAGTGTGTGCTTCAAGTGCTACTGCAGAGGGTCACAAAGGCCCTAAATGCAGGGAAAATGACTGGCTGAGGAAAAACCCAACATCTTGATTTACTTCATTGATGCAATGAACCATGCCATGGAAAGAGAGACTGACTCAGTGTGGGGACACAAGTCATCCCAAAGTGCCTAAAATGCACTTTGATTGTGCATTGTTATCTTACAGAGCTTCTGTGTGTGGCTCGAAGGGCTGGAATCAGCTCATGAGCTGTTGGTTTGTTTGTTTGCACAGAGGTTCTGGGGACAAACCTGTCCCAGGTGAGACATCCCCAAACACCCAGAGCAGCCCTGAAGCCACCATGGGCTGAGACTCACTGAAATGAGTGCACTCAGCAAAGTAAACCCAGCAATTTGTGATATTGAAACAGATATTAACAGGTATTTCTGATGGTTTATTTCTCAGTGGGTTTATTTCTCTTACCTTGCGTGTGCACCAGCCAAGTTCCAATGACGTTAATTATTTTTTCACCAGGCAAATTTTGACAGTAAACTTTGCTCAGGGTGCCAGGAGGCTGTTCCTGCGTTTCTTTACTGCTTGTTCTGCTAATTAACGTCAGCATTTGATTGATAATGCATTTAATAATGCCCAGGATGTTTGCTTGTGTGCTTTTTTTAACTCCCAGCTTCTCTGAGCAAATGGAAATTCTGCTGTCCTGTGCTATCCTTGAATTCTGGTTCTGATAGTGCTTGGCAAAACAATCCCACATTTTCTTTAAGTTTGATGCCTTGTTGAGACTGCCTAAAACCAGAGAACAGACAGAATTAGGGGAATAAAAAGCAGTTCTGTTTATTGAAGGGCCTTCAGGTACATTTTGGGCAGATGAAATCCCACAGGGGCTACACCCAAAATGGACAATGGCTCACAGGTTTTTATATTTTTATAAGTTTGGCCCATTTGCATATTGAGGGTTCATCTGCCAATTGCAGCTCCAGGTAATGAAGTCATTGACCCCAAGGTTGCTCCCCCCAAGTCCCTTTTGTTCCCATCTCTGGGCCCTGAGGCAGTGAGGTGTCCTTGATTGCCAGGCCTGGAGAGGAATTGTTGTGTCTGCCCAAAATGGGAAAGCTGCAGCTGACACTGGCTGTGGGGTTTGGAGTTACACACTAAAGAGCTACAGGAGTACGAATAAATGGATAATACACAAGCTAAAATGCTAAGGGATCAGGTTCAGGATGAAAAATCCTCACAGGATGTGCTGGATGGAGCCATCTGGAATCCCTGAAGTTATTCCCTCTGTGAGAAATGATCCTTACTTCCAAAAAATGTAAAAGGTTTATTAAAACCTTATCAAAAACACAACAGGAGAGTGACTATAGAAAATATTAAAGTGCCAGAGCAGAGGATTTTTCCCACCATGTGCTCACCCACACCATGGAGGTTTCACCTTTTAACCCTTCAGCTCTCCCAAAGTTCTGTCTATCCACAACCCTTTGCTGTCCAGAGGAGGGGTTTTACTTCCTTAAATCCTGATTGGAGATCAGCTGTTGCCATAGTAACGAGCCTCCCAAATGTCCCAAACCCTGGCCATCCCATAATAACAACACAAGGGAATAAAATACAACTGCAAATCTATAAAACTTCTCCTCACTAGATACAGAATATTTGCCTTTTAGTTGTGAGAGTCACCCATGGCATCCCTCATCTGTCACAGCTCCACCAGGAACTCCCTGGGGATGCCCAGGGCTGTGTCACAGACATCTTTCATGGAAAATCCTTTCCTTAGGATTTTTCCTGCTGAGAAGCTGAGAGGCCTCAGGAACAAAATGTAAGCAATGGTTATCTGCTGCTGTGGAATGCAACAGGTGCATCTGTGATTGGTCTCATGTGGTTGTTTCTAATTAATGGCCAATCACAGCCCAGCTGTCTCAGACTCTCTGTCTGAGCCACAAACCTTTGTTATCATTCTTTCCTTTTCTATTCTTAGCTAGCCTTCTGATGAAATCCTTTCTTCTATTCTTTTAGTATAGTTTTAATATAATATATATCAGAAAATAATAAATCAAGCCTTCTGAAACATGGAGTCAGATCCTCATCTCTTCCCTCATCCTGGGACTCCTGTGAACATGGTCACAGGGCTGTTCATTGAGGATTTTTATCCCCTTGGGAGCTTTCTCCCTGCTGTGCTGCCCCCAAAACTGGGGCTGGCTGAGCACCTCTGGGGCAGGCAGTGCCAGTGCCCCACATGGAGCTCACCCAGCCCTTGTTGTCACCCCCACAGTGGCACTGCCACCCCTGCTGTCCTTGCTTGTAAGAGCCGAAATGAGGGATGTGGGACTCCAGGGGCTCTCCAAAATGCAGTTTGTTGTATCCAAAATGCAGTTTATTGTATCCAAAATGCAGTTTGTTGTATCCAAAATGCAGTTTATTGTATCCAAAATGCAGTTTATTGTATCCAAGGTGTCACAGCAGCCCAGGGTGGTGGGTGACAGAGCTGTGCCCACAGCTGTCAGCTCCAGCTGCAGGCAGCCCTGGAGACCCTTTGGTTTTGGTTACAATGCATTATAGACTTTTCTTTGCTGAGCATCTTCATACAGCAGAACCAATCTATACCTGAACTATTATCTCTAGCCTGTCATAACTGCTGTAATTACCATATTCATGTTACTGTTCTCCAGTCACTAAAAGTCAGTACATTACAGTTTAAGCTAGAAGTTGTTTTTCAGTTTTCTTGCAGTGGAAAATTCTGAGACCTTTTTTCTACTTGCAACTTTGCTGACTTGTTTGCCTGTGCTCTCTTTCTGCTTGGTAAAAACATCTTCTTGTTTGGGGTGGGTTTATCCTTTGCTCCAAGCCATAAAAACCCCTTCTAACTAACACACCCTTTGCCTCCTTGGTTATCCAGTGAGACTGGCTCAGCAATTCTTTTCTTCTCTATCAAAACTTGCTTCCATCTCTATTCCTTCATCAGACTCTACATTTAAAAATCTTTCTGCTAAGCACACACATCTATGAGACTTTCTTGTCAAACTTTCATCCTTCCCAACACTTGCTGTCCCCTCTGCATTTGCCCTGTGCTGGCAGGACCTTCACCTGTCCTGAGCAGGGGAAGCCAAACCCCCTGCCTGACCCCCTAACTCAGAAATGGCATTTAGAAATGTGTAGGGTTTCACACATCTCACAAAAGGGAAGGAGGGGCTCAGAAGGAAAGCCTGGGTTCTGCTCAGCTCCTTTCCCTGCTGTTTGCTTTAATTAATGGCTGTGCCATTCAGGGAGTCATCTTAATAATGTGTGCAATAGGTGGAATTCAGGTACCTGGGCATTGATTGCAGGGTTGGACACACCAGAAATGAGTCTCCAGCTGGGAGAATTGGGTCAGTGTTGACAAGTCCTGTTTCTTTCCTGCCAGGCTTTGCTTTATTGCAGCACAGCCACCCCTCTGCAGGTTTGGGTTATTATTTGGATTATTTGGGTTATTATTGGGATTTATCAGTTTGGATTCCTCAGGTGTGAGTAAAGCTGCTCTCCATCTTCTGCAGTGTGGGTCTGATGCTCCCTTGGTTTGTAAACAGGACAGTATTGACAAATGAGACCAGTTCTGTGGGACAAATTAAACAATTAAAAAATTTTAAAAGCAGACAATTAAAATTATTAAATGTGTGCTAATTTTAATAATGTGTTACTTTAATTTAGTAATTTTAATAATGTGTGCAATAGGTGGAATTCAGGTACCTGGGCATTGATTGCAGGGTTGGACACACCACAAATGAGTCTCCAGCTGGGAGGATTGTGTCAGTGTTGACAACTGTTTCTTTCCTGCCACACTTTGCTTTATTGCAGCACAGCCACCCCTCTGAATGTTTGAGGTTATTATTTGGATTTATCAGTTTGGATTTCCTCAGGTGTGAGTAAAGCTGCTCTCCATCTTCTGCAGTGTGGGTCTGATGCTCCCTTGGTTTGTCAACAAGTATTTACAAATCAATATTTACAAATGAGGTCAGTTCTGTGGGGCAAAAATGGAATTTAGGAAATGGCAAAATGGAATTTAGGAAATGGCAAACTGTGACAAAAGCACTTTCAGTTCAGTGCTTTTTTCCAGGATAGTGGGAATTATTCACCTCTGAGCTGTGTTGGACTGTCCTGGGGCTGTGAGAGGATTCCTTTTCTCATTTTCCAGCAGAATTCCTGACAACTCAGAAGTTGTCCAGAGTTAGATGAGGGAAATGCTAAGCATTGTTGGGAGGGACTGAAATGCTGCTAATTTGGGTTAATAAAATCTCTTTTCCTCCACTTTTTGGAAGCTGGGCAACGTAGAAAAGTGTTGTGAGAGGATTCCTTTGTGATTTCTTGCAGAGGGGATGATGCTGGCACAAGATCCCTGTGCCATTCCCTCCTGCCCTGCTGCTTTCCCTATGACTCACATCAGGGAACAGCAAATAAAAGGATTTAAAAATAGCCTGCTTCAACTATATTCCAGTAAATATACAGGGGGATGAATATTGAGCCTTAAACGATTGCTAAACAGCCATTTAGCAGTGACAATATTGAAATCAGGCCGTGCAGATCTGGGGAGGAGATTTGCATGGGCTCTTTGAAGTTTCATTCAGGAGAGGGCTGCAAGCAATCAGGGCTTTGTGGTTTTGGGAGGGAAATCTCCTCCCGTGGTGATGCTGCCTAAACCCACGGGCAGGGTTCCTCTTTTGGGGCTGGCACACAAAAATTATTGCAGGTTTTTCTCTAGGGGTTATACCAGACCTGCTGTCTTAGGTACGTATGGAAAAAAGGGAACAAAATGTGAATTTTGAGCTGTTTGAGCAGAGCCAGATTGGCACTCTGTGTTTATCCAGAGCTAAGGGTGTTACAGACATAGTATTCCAGGTTCTTTTCTCATATAATGTGAGGGAAAATAGAAATATATATATAAAATTTATAAATATATATTTATAAATATAAATTTCTAAATATGTTACAGACATAGTATTCCAAGTTCTTTTCTCATCTAAAATGAGTAAAATAGAAATATAAAATTTATAAATATATATTTATAAATATAAAATTTTAAATATGTTACAGACATAGTATTCCAAGTTCTTTTCTCATCTAAAATGAGAAAAATATAAAATTTATAAATATATATTTATAAATATAAATTTCTAAATATTTTTCAGACATAGTATTCCAAGTTCTTTTATCATCTAAAATGAGAAAAATAGAAATATAAAATTTATAAATATAAAGTTCTAAATATGTTACAGACATAGTATTCCAAGTTCTTTTCTCAATTAAAATGAGAAAAAGAGAAATATAAAATTTATAAAGATATCTTTATAAATATAAAGTTCTAAATATGTTACAGACATAGTATTCCAAGTTCTTTTCTCATCTAAAATGAGGAAAATAGAAATATAAAATTTATAAATCTATCTTTATAAATATAAATTTATAAACGTGTTACAGACATAGTTCCAAGTTCTTTTCTCGTCTAAAATGAGAAAAATATAAATATAATTTTTATAACTCTATCTTTATAAATATAAATTTATATTTATTTTAAAGGTGAAATATCAGATCCTCTTATTCTAAATGCTTTTCTAAGAGGACAGTATTTTCCGCTTTGAAAATACAGTATTTTTTAGAAATAAATTTATTTTACATTTTATTATGTGTACAATGTTAATGTATAAATTTATGACACATGAACATGTAAATATATTTACATGTTGATGACTTCACTAATAGCTGTGAAACAACCTGAAAATTGCATAAACATTCTGCGTGTACAACCTGGCCATGAGCACTTGACATCACACATTATTTGCGCCCTGAGATGCTCCCAAGGAGCACGGAAGCCCCATGAAATCCAAACCTTGCTCTCAGAATGGACAAGTATCGATTTTAGGCTCCGCTGTCTCAGCTCCCGAAATTCCTGGAAGCAGCAAAGGGTGGAATCTCAGCGCTCAGCATCCCTCAGCTGCAGCCTGGGACCTGCTCGCTTCGCCAAATTCGAAGCCAAAGCCACCACTCTGCTGCTCAAACGTCCCATGTTTGTAGATTAAAATACATTTAGAAATAAAAGAAAAAAAATAATTGAAAAAAAATACATTTAGAAACTAGGATCTGGATACTGAAGTTCAAAGAATTGCAGAATGTGTTTTGGAAGGAGAATGTGTAAGATTTTTGGTTTCTGCCTTTTGGGTTTTTTTGGGGGGTTTGCTTTTTTTTGTTTGTTTTTATCTTTTGCGTGGAAATTTTGTTTGTTTTGGAGTTTTTCTTGTTTTGTTTTCTGCTTTTTGGTTGGCTTTCTCTTTTTCTCTTGTGTTGTTGTGTGCTTTCTGAGGCATTTCTCTGCAGCACAACTATTAATTCCTGGCAGTAGGAGCAACCAGAAAGGGGCAAGCAGGAGGGGAAAAACCAGTTTGTAGGATTTGGTGTCAGTGGTGTGGAAGAAAAGGAGGAAATTATCTTTAGGGCTGCAGAAAACGCAGGTAAGACCAGGAGCTGCTGTGGCCATGAAGCTCAGGAATGGCTTCATTGGTTTTTATTTTGGTTATTAGGGAAAAAACCCTCAATCCAAATTCAGTTTGTTTTGTTAGGTCTTCCCCCACCAATCCTATGCATTTATAAATTTCTCAAAACCCACTCTAGTTGTGGTGAACAAATAAAAATAAATTGCTGGTTCTACTATGGGCCATTCTCTGGTTCAGGAAGAAAATCAGATGAGACAAGAGCAGACCTGTAAAGAATCTTGGGTGGTTTCAGCAGGAGCTGTTTGTGTGAATAAGCAGAAATGCGGGAGGCTGGTTTTGGAATAAGCATTTCGAGGTGTCTGAGCCTTGTTTAAGCAGAATTTAAAACACTGAAGGTTACCTCTGCCACTGGAAAATCTAAAAGAAATATCAGTTAGCGCAAGGCTGAGCCACTGCAGTGATAAAAATTTGTTGTTAAAATCTGGAGCAGGGACACATGAGAGAAGTGGAAATTATTTTCTTATTCTTATAAAAGGGCAGGTTATCGTTCCCAAAGCCTCTGTGGAGAAAATGAAAGATATTTTTCTGTATTTTCTGTTTACAATTCTGCTGATCAGAACAGAGGTCAGGGGAGAGAAACAAATCCTCTGTAACATTAAATGTCCACCCACTTAAATGAGTTTTTAAAAATTTATTTCCCCATATAAAAGTTGCTTACTCAGTGGCAGCTGTTTGAATAGAATGGGGACAGTTTTCTCTGCCATCCAGGAGATTTTATTTTGGGCTGTGCTGAGTGGATGCTCAGTATATTTCCACTTCCCCTCGCTGGAAAATGGGCTCATGGCAAGAAGAGTGTGAGCTGTGCTCTCAGCAGCTTATTTCTTGGAATAATTGCATTTAAAGGAAGAAATTTTAAGATATGGTATGGCAAACACTCTTTAAAAAGAGGAAAATCTTCATTTTGTACCTCTATTTCCATAAATCATGGACAGAATTGACTCCTGCTGTAACAGAGTTCAGCATTTCAGCTCTGCTGTATCTGCATGAATTACTCAGCCTATTTAATCTATTCTGAACAAGAACCTATTTAATATAATCTAAATTTTATCTCCTATTAAAAAATTACTAAAATTAAAAATTCTAAAAATACTATATTAATAAAATGTAAATTAATAAAATATTTATTATTTTATTTTATTTTAAGATCATTTTATTTTAAAATTATTTTAAAAATTTAGATTTTATTTCAATTTTATTTTAAAAGTATAAAAATCATATAAAAATTATTTTATCTTAATTAAATTTAATTATTTTATTAATAGTTTTATTTTAAAATTATTTTATAATAATAGAATTTAATACCTTACTAAATGTTATGTCCTATTTAATGAGAAATCATTGTGTCAGAATGATCTGATAACGAGGGGAGGTTTAGGGCTGAGGCTGTGGAAGGGGCTCTGCTCACCCTCATCCCTCTCATCACAATTTTCTGCCCTCGCTGTGCTCTCCCTGCTGCGCCTGCTTTGTGTCACAGAGTTTGGGACCAGGACCCCCAGCATGTGCAGGGTGCTGCAGAACAAACCCAGCCCTGCCCCCCTCAGCTGGATTCCAAAATTTGCTCTCATGTCAGCAGGCAGAGCTGATGTAAATTATATTTTTAACTAATTAATAGCCAGGCTGTCATTCCAGCTGGTGGAAAAAAGCAGCACTGCAGCTAGGAAGAAATTCTGGCGCCAGGTTATGTATTCCATGTAGGAATCTGAGCCTGAAACAGACTGGGAATTATCCTGAAGGGAAGGGTTTGTGGTTTTACACAACTTGTTGTGGTGGTCCCAGAGCTTCCTTCAGCAGAAGAGGATGGGAATGTGCACAGAGCCCAGAAAGTCCTGCAGTAAAGGGTTAAATCATCCCTCAGTCAGGATCCTGCTCAATAAAAACAAGGGAACTCCTTTACAAAACAAGGCTGGACAATTTCTGATAGAGAGGGCAGGGACTGCTCAGAAATACCAGCTTTATTATACTTTCCTAAAGGTAATACATGGAGATTATGCTGGTGATAGTGAATAAACACTTTCTGGTACCATTCCCTTTGCCTTTATGAAGGGTGATTGCACTGTAACTCAGGTCAGAAAGGTTAAAATTCAGGCTTCAGGTTTGGAGTTCTTTTGTTTAGTTTTTTCCATTTTTTTTCATTTATTATGCATCAGTTTAACAAAATTTGCTGCTGTTATCTGGATGCTGATGCCTGAGAGGCAGTGGGGAGGTAATTGTTTTGTTTACATTCCACAGGGCTTCTAAATGTCTTTTAATGACCGTGTTCCCTGGACTGTAGCATTAATTCCATGGGCTGGAACACTGAATTTGAGCAGTTGAGTGCCTCAGACACCTTCCAGCAGGATAATTCAACATTTGTTTTCCTGCAGCTCCCAGTTTTCCTTGGAGCAGGGTTTTGCTCCCACTAACTAACCCAATCAGACTCTATTTATTTATTTCAGAGCTGAGAACCTGTAATTAAGCCAGCTGTAATTTCCCAAGGGGACTTGTCAGACATTTTCCCACCCACTGTGTGGAAGCTCAGGTTCTGCACTCCCAACATTTTAATTCTGCTCTTTATAAAATACTTTATAAGATACTCCAACGTTTCTCAGTGCAAACAGTTCCAAAAGTGCTGAAACCACAGGGGAGAGGCCTTGACATCAATATTGAGTGGGAAGGGGGTCAGAAGGTTCCCCTTTCCAGTAATTTGGAGCTTTGCTGAGATCCTCAAACACAGAAAACCTGAAAATGAACCAGAAAAACACGAATAAACCATAAATAAAAGTACCTATGAGTGCTACCTAAACGGAAAGACAGGTTTGCAATCCAGTGAGTATTCAGCACTGGCTTTGCCATGAAAAGGGAAAAGAGAAAACCCAAAGCCAGAGAAGTTTATGGCAGGATCTGCTTGTGCTGCATGCAGAATATTTGCATATATTTTGCACACACACCATATGGCAATTATTCAGCCCAGTGTTAGGAACTTGTGTTGTTTTATTCTGTGTATAGGTCAAATGTAGATTGATGTGCTGATCGGTTTGGTGCAAGTTTCATTTGTTTCATGCCTCACCTTCCAGTAATCAAAACTTTGCTCTTTTCAGTTTTGAAGGGTTGAGTCATTTTGCCTTTGAACATTTTGCCTCCAGTCAGAAGCCAAGTATTTTATAAAGAGCAGAATTAAAATGGAAGGAAAATACATTGTGTCTCTTACAGCTGAACTGCAAAGATGCAGAGCTTGGACATTTGTTTGAACCAACAGAATTTTGTATTCCTAACAGTGCCTTTATTTGCAAACTCGAGTTTTTGATGTGCCATCCTTCATTTGGGAGCTGCCTCCAGAACATAAAATAATTTCTAATTCTTCTGTCACATTCCCAGAAGTGGGGTAGCCTACAAAAATAAAATTTCACAGTCACCTTAACCAAATCTTTTATTAATTTGCATGGCAGTCTATAGATTATAAAAGGTCTGAGTCAGCATTCAGCTACCAACTTCAAAGGAGGAATATTCAGATTAATCAGAGTGGATGAGTCACCTCCCCAGCTTCTGGAAAGTGCTTTTTATCAAGGCAAAGCAATGCTGGAGCTCAGGATATTTGGGAAAAGAGAGATGCTCTGAATAAGTTAGCTTGGGGCAAATACAAGGGAATGCAGATTTTCAGCTTCCCTTGGGGGAGGAATTATTGGAATCTTCTTAGGCTGATCCAGCACCAGGAGCTCCTGTCCAGTCTGCAGAAACCAATTAACTGAACAGGCACCACCATGTGCAGAAAGTAACAGAAAATTGGATATTCCATGGCAGTGAATTTATATCTGTGTGGTATGGGAGCAGTAAATACACACACATCATGGATTCTTCCTGGGATTCTTCCTCCATTTTTCTGGGGGTTTTTGCTGTGGTTTAAATTTCTGCTCCCATTTTCCATCATGGTATTCCTCACCATTGAGTTATGGGTTCGGGAGTTTTACTCCTTCCCTGATTTTTCCAAATATATATATATATTTATTTATATATACTCCAAATATGTATATTTTTTAAATTTAATTCCTGCACAGGTTATTTGCCAGTCCAGTTATTTTAATCCAAGCTGGAACTTATTCAGGCAAGCTTTTGAGGTACCTGTGAAAATGAGATGAACCTGGTTAATATCTGTATTTTCCATTGATTGTCTTCCACAACATGACATAAGCATAGGAATTAAAGGGAAATTTCATGTTAAAGAGAAGTTAAAGAGAAATTTGTAAATTAACATGCTAATTTTGCAAGTTCCTGAGGAAACAGAGAATCCTTTTAGGACCAGAGTTGTGTATGGAACACAGTAAAACACTAAATTATGTGTAGTGTGAGTGACAAAATTTGGGGATTATTTTGCTTGTCAGCAGCAAGTCACACCTAAGTTATATTAAACATTTATTGTTAAATAAATGACATTTTGACATCTGAGGATAGTCATAATAGCATTCCAGCAAAACGGGCCTGGAAGGACTTCAGGTACCTGATGCTTATCTTTGCACTTCTTGTTCCTTCTGTATTAATTTTTATTTATAAAAAGGAAAAAAAAAAGAAGCAAGTTTTTTTATAGAGCTGTTGTAAATGTGCTGCACTTCAAGTAAAATTTTGGCAGCAGAGGTGGCTCAAATTTTGTTGTAGTTCATCTGTTCCTGTGAGATAAAGGCCCAGACAAGCTCCAGGACATTAGTCACTGCTTTCTGCAGATTGCTGATTTCCCTTTTCCCCTCTTTTTTAAACTGCTCGAGCATTACTGATGTTAATTTGTGCATACAGCCTCAAAGATCAGCTGTGCAACGAGAAATGGAGTTTGCTTTGCACAGCTCCAGAGCTGGGAGGATGAAAAACACTGCTCAGGACTGATGGCTTTGAGATGTGGAGGAGAGGCCCAAGGGTCATCAATTGGTATCACAGCTGTCTGTTGGAAATCTGATTATTCAGAGTTAGAGCTGTAAAAAGGAGAATAATTCCACACCTTTGCTTTTTCCTGCTTGTCCAGGTTTTTGTTCTGTAGAATACCCGTGGCTGCATTCTGCTTGTGGTGGGCTTTTTTTAATATTGATATTTTGAGGGGGCTCCTCCAGAACTTGTTGCATCTTGAGCTGGTAATTCATTCCCATCTGGTAATTCCAGAGGTGAAATTTGTCATCCTCAGTTTGTTTTTCAGTTTTTTTTCTTTTTTTTTTTTTTTTAAGAGAAACTTGCAGGTCTTGAGGGGAACAGCAAAGGTTGCAGAGCCTTTGGAATGCTCCCAGCAGGACACGGTGTCAGATGATCCATCTCCTCCGTGGGATCCCATCTGTCCTGTCTGTGCACTGAAAAATTCCCATTTCGCAAAGTCAGGGCCCAGGAGCTGAAGGAATTGTGCATTCTTTATGACAGAATAAAAGCTCTGCTGCCCATTTGTGCCTAGCACTTCACAGATCCCTCAGAATTCCAACATTTCTCAGGGCAGACAGCTCCAAAGTGCTGTTGGTGCTCATGGCTGGGTCTCCTGCCATCATCTCCTCTGAAATTTGTATTTTTTTTGCTGAAATATGATCAACACACCTTCTGTAAAACAGTATTTCCAGTTCTCAGAGCTGATAATACAATGAAATCTGGATTTGAGGCAGAGTGGGCCATGGCTGTGTGAGAGGTGTTTTGATCCACGTTTTTGGAGCTGCAGGTGCT
Organism: Camarhynchus parvulus; assembly: GCF_901933205.1. Lineage (NCBI taxonomy): Eukaryota > Metazoa > Chordata > Aves > Passeriformes > Thraupidae > Camarhynchus > Camarhynchus parvulus. Next base: position 1,705,771 of record NC_044582.1, on the reverse strand, counting down.
CAGTTGCTTTCAGGTACCATTTTGGATTACTGGGTTGTTTAATTATTATTTTATCACAATTTAATTATTATTTAATTAATTTTTATTTAATTATTGTTTAATTTTGATTATTCCCTGTTAATGATGGTCCTGTTCTTCTTCCAGAGTTTACACCTGACAGCACTAAATTTTATCTGCTAGAGTCAGGCAGATTTAGGACTTTTGCCACAATACAGACATTTATTTTTTTTCTGAATTAATTTTTTTTACAGGACTCTCATCAAGTTTTATTCAAAAGTGGTTTTTTTCCAACAAAAATATGCTTCCTCTGATAAAAAATGTTGGATTTTGGAAATAAGACAACAGCAGGTTTTTACAGGTTTAGCTAACAATTTCTTTCTGCTAGTGCAAAAAATGGAGTTGAAACATTAAAAAACAAACTGCAGGGCACAGCCAGATTTCAGATGTATTCAGAATGTTCTGTTACAAATGATGCAACTTGCTAATTGCTTTTCAATGAGGGTATTTGTGCCCATGGTGATTACTGCAGAGCGCCATTTCAAGTCGAAAAGCTGGAGTGGTGTCCTAATTGGGGTTTGATTTGCAAGAAGTACTTGAAAAACTTGCTGCTGTGGACTTGCAGTGATATTTTAAATTTCCAGTGGCTCTCAGGAAGCTCTCCTTCCAAAAATGTCATGAGGATTGGGTGACAGCTCTGCAGAAAGTAACGTCTGGCTTGGCTGGAATGGTTGGTTCAGAAGTACAAATAATTTCTTAATCTACCTCCAAGGAATTGCTTCAAGGTGTTTTAAAGGGTTTGTTTTGGTTTAAAAATTTGGGCCTGGCTCATATTAACAATATTAAACTTCACAAGATAAAGTAACAGCACAAAAAAGGAAGAAGCTGTTGATTGACAAGAAGGCCTCTGGTGCAATGTACAATATTCACTGTGGGGAGTTAAAGAGGAGAATGAAAAAGTATTTTATTTCTTTACCTGAGAAGATAAATATTCCTCAAAAATATTGTTCCATCAGTAGAAAATCAGAACTAAAATAAAATCACAGGTTTTTAAATGATCTGTAGATCATAGCCTGTAGCATAACCCAATGATTGCATTTTTCTTGAAGAAATCTTGCTGCTGTAACCATGGACCTTCAAACATTGGTACAATTCCTTTTTAGCACATTTTTTGAGAAATTCCTTCCCTTTTCTGTGCCACAAATTCACTCTGATTTCTCTGGCACAGTCAGGACTTATGAAATACAATCTTGGTATTCAATAATCATTATTAAGTGATACTATTAAAGGCCTTATTTATTTACACATCTTTTGTTAATGGCCAGAAACTAAACCCAGGAAGGGCACAGAAACTCTCTTTGTGGATTTAATTTTTCTTTAAACTCAGGGACAGTTTGTTCAATTTGAAATTTTCTCCTGTGTTTTGATCCAAATGAAGACACTCCCTGCCAAATTAACTATGAATATTAAAGAACTCTACAGATGATATTGCCCAAAAGACATTTTCCTTTATGTCTTCAGCTGTGTCTTCATTATATCCAGGATGTTTACAAAGTGAAAAGATGATTTCTACCCTCTTCGTTTAATTTTTTGGACTTGTGGGTTCAAATTCTAGGAATGCCTCTCTCCTTCCACAGTCACAGTGGGGTCAAAGCTTGGCAAAGTGAAGGAAGGATATTAAAATCTCATTTCTGTGGTTTTTACCGAATTCATACTTTCTTACTGTGTAGTCTTGGTTACTCCTCTGTTGAGCTTTTCCATCTCTTTCATCTTTTCCATCTTCCCCTTTTACCCTTGGCTTGTCACAGACTTCTGGTGACCTGTGAAGGGCAGGTCCCCCCAGCTGCTGAGTGAAAACCAAAATAAAAGCATCAATTTAATTTCTGGGAAAGCAGGCGAGTGCAGAGAGCATTTCTAATTCACACATAACTTCTCCTTGCGGCAAGGTGAAGTTATTTTCTGAGCTGACTTCTTTTATTTTTACCTGGAAACAAAAACCTGGACAGGGAGCTGTGAAGTCTGTTCAGTGGAGCAGTTCAGTGCTCAGGAACCCTGTGGCTGCTGGGGGAGGTTGTTTTTAATTTCTGTTATGTGTTCCATTTTCTGTTGATGGCACCAACAGTTGCTTTCCCCAGGGTGTGGAACTGTTTTGAATTTGAACAAGGTGGCTGTGCAGAGGTTTTATGAGCTGTTGTAGAAATTCAGCAACACCAGGTACTCATCTGTTTGTGTTCTTGCATCTCTGTGTTTTTGTTAATGCTGCCATTACCATGGAGAAAGTTTACTTTTTAACTTTCCAGACCATATCACACCACTTAGCCCAGTAATTTCAGTCAGAGTAGCACCTAAGAAGGAAACTGGGCAGAGGAAAAATTCTTGATCTGTCTGTGGCTTAAGTCATAATTTCATACACTGATTTCAGTTAACCTTGTAAGCAGGGTTGCTCTCCTGCTTCCATTAAGTATTTCCAGGAGCACAGATATAAATCAAAGACTTGAATGCTGATAAACGTTTTATTTGTTGCTAAATGTCCATAGAATGTAGGGGGATGGAATGTAAGAAAATATAGTGTAGAAAGTAATCTTACCCCTAAGGAGCTGCAGCTGGGCCAATGATCAAAAATTGGGAACAGGCCTGATTTTACCAGGCCACAGCTGTAACCAGTGAGAAGAAGATGCTATAAAAGAGTGGGGTGGCTGGGTGAGAGGGGAGCTGGAGTCAGTTGGCTGCTCTGTGAATGAGAAAGAGTCAGTGCTCTGAGGAGCTGCCCATGAGAAGCACCAAGAAGGTGTGAAACCTTTATGATAAGAAGACAACAGTGTGGAACCCCTGCAATAAGATGACAACAATAGAATGCTTGTCCTCCACCTTCTCCTCCCACCTCTTTTGCTACAGTGCTCTGTCCTTTCTCAGGAATAAGCAGCTGGAACCTGGGAAGAGCCTGGGGAATCTGTCCTGACCACCAGAGCATTTGGACAACACTCCCAGGGATGCACAGGGTGGGATTTTGGGGCTGTCTGACGTTCAGTGACCCTTGCAGTCCTTTCCCCCTCAGGATACTCTGTGATTCCCTGATTTTGTTTGCCAGATGTGGGGCATCTTTTACCCAAGTCCTGTCCAGCAGATCCCATGGGATACCAGCTGGAATGTGGTGCATGAGAGCAAAGTAATTTGAATATCACAAAGAGGACAAATGGTTTAAGGCTTACAGCAGAGATGCCCTTGCTCCAGGTGCTGCCTCTGGCTTTGTAGCCCAGGGATTATTCTAAAGAAGATTGTGGAGGGTGACTGAAAAACCAAATTCATTACAGTTGCATTGCTCTCCTCATCGGTGAATTCCTAAATAGATGGAAAATCCAGAAATAATTCCAAGGGGGTGGAGAACCCTCATATTTGCCAGGTGCCCCATGGCAGGAAGGAAGGAATGACGAATCTGAAACCATGTTCTCAGAAGGTTAATTTATTACTTTATTATACTATGTTATATTAAAGAATACTATACTAAAGAATACAGAAAGGATACTTACAGAATGCTAAAAGATAATAATGAAAACTTGTGACTCTCTCTAGAGTCCAACACAGCTTGGCCCTGATTGGCCAAAGAGTGAAAACAACTCACAGCAGAATCCAATGGAACAATCACCTGTGGGTAAACAATCTCCAAACACATTCCACATGTGAGCACAACACAGGAGAAGCAAATGAGATAAGAATTGTTTTCCTTTGCTCTGAGGCTTCTCAGCTTCCCAGGGGAAAAATCATGGGCAAAGGGGATTTTTCCAGAAAATATGAATGTGAAAGAGAATAGCCTTCCTCACATTTTTGGAGGATGCAACCTCCTTTTTATCCCAATTTCCCATTTCCCTTCTCTCTTTCCCCATTGGCTGAGGTACTTGAGAGGTACAGACTCTTCAAATCACCTGATACCAGAGATTCCCCTCTAATGTATAACCCTCCCTTTTAATTTTTAATTCTTATGGAATTGAGGGTTTTTCCCCATTGTTCCTTTCATCTTTCAATATCCAGTTTCATTTATCAGCCAACCTACAGCTTGTTTGTAAAGGCAAATTTATTTTTCCATTCATCAATCAGTGGAATCCTTCCCATTGTTTGTTTTATCTCTCAGTGCTGGTTTTATCTACCAGCAGACCCACAGCTTGTTTGGAAAGACAAATCCCTCCTTCCTCTCATCCCAATCCCAGCACAGCCTGGCTCTTTGTGCAGAGATCTCCTTGTGCTTCTGTAGGGAATGACTGCAATGGAAACACAGGAGGAAGGGTTTAAACAGTATCCAAAATCACACTGAGGTGCTTGGCTTGTTTGGATGAAATCCTGAATGTGAAGAGATGCTGCTTTAGGTGTTTTTATACTTCCTTGTATTGTTTCCACAGAGTTAAATGGATTGTAATGTTCCAGCTCTCCCTCAAATTTAGTTGGAAGTGCCCAGAAAATTTCCAGGGCTACAGGATGGTCACAGAAGCCTGGTTTTTATGGGAAGCTGAATTAACTCTTGCAGTAAAAACTCTGCGTTTGTGCATGAAGTTCATCAGTCTAAATACACATTCTGTGTTATTTCCTGTTGGACAATTCCCTTTTCTGAGCCAGAGATGGGGTAACTGAGAGGGGTTTTAAAAATTTTTATTTTATTTTCAGTCTCATGAGAAGGGTGAGACAATACAGATGGTATAATTCATGCTATAAATCAGAGGTCAACTATTTTTTAGTTACAAAACACGATAAGCATTTCTTGGCTATCAGATTTTGCCACACCATGCTGGAGATGCCTTAAAGCCAATCATCTAAAACTACCCCTCATGGGTCCTACTGCAATGCATCTTCCACAGTTCTATTTCTCTGAAGTATCCAGTCTTATTTGTAAGGCCATCTTCTGAAACTTTTTTCTGACTCCATTTCTCTCTCAACAATATCTGTCCTGTTCCATGGCATTTCTAATTCAGCATTTCCTGTCTCAAATTTTGCATACAGATGCACACATTGTGTGGGTCTTCTGTCAGGCCCTGAGAACTCCCTACAAATCTATTTTGCACATTTCCCTTCTTATTTCAGTGAGAAAAGCATGACAGGGAATTGATTTTGGAGGTATTTGTCAGGATATCAAGTACAGCGTAGCTGTTATATCTTAGGTGCCAGATGCAATTAATAACACAGGGAAATTATCACCTTAAGAACTACAATTAGTTTTAGTCTGAAGATCCAGTGGCAGGACATGACATAAAATGGGTTTTGTTACCTGACTCACACCTGCAATGCAAGAATTTTAGTTCTTGAACTACATGAGTAAGGCCGTAGCCTTACTTTAAAAAATATAATCTCTACAATTTGTCCACAATTTTCTCAGTGTAAAAAAGATACTTTTTTACAATTTATGTTCAGGTAAACACAGCCCATCAGATGGGGCTGACTTTGGATGTGGAAATCTGTTGTGTGAAGCACCCCTCAAAATGTCCAAAAGCACCAAGATTAATTCTGGGCATTCTATCCAGCACAGTGAGAAATGTAGGAGTAGAATCCTAGCAGATACAATCCACAAGCTTGTCTTCTCCCAGCTGGAATAATTGTTAATAATTTCTTTTTTTTAAATGTTATTCATAATGTTCATGATTTCTCTTTTTTGTGTGTGTGAGTTTGTTCTCAACAGCTGTTTCAGTTCTTAAATTTCATGACTTTACAATAATTAAATTCACCATCACATATTTGTATCCAAAACATCCCCTCTCCTTGCTGGGGTGAGGAGGACACAGGTGAGGTGAGTAAAGCTGATGCTCAGCACGTAGAAAGATCTGACTCTGCTCTGCCGAGCCAAACTGAAATGTGAAGCTTGATTTTCCCCAGCTGCCAAGTGCTGCTGCTAATGGAAGCACTTGTTTTATTTTTGGGCCCTTCTGTGCCTGAATGGTGAAAATTGAGGCACGACTGAGGGGAAGTCGTGCTGCAGGGCTGAGGCACAGCTCAGGGGAGAGAACAGAAACACCACAGCTCTTGGCTAAATATATGTTCCACAGGAGGAAGTGGATGTAAATAAGTGATGCTGGATTGATTTTGGCCTTTTTTTCCCCCTTAATTTATTCTCTGTATTCTTCACACATTGGCAGCTCTGTAGCTTATTGTATTCATAGCTGGTTTTCCCAGTAATTTTCCCTATTTTTTCCCTAGGCAGAAAGACCAAACACATTCCAAAGCCTCTGTCCTGTCTGGGTTCTCTCTGAGAACCAAAGCCTCAAACCAGCTCGTTGAGAGCTCCTTGGTGTTTTTTTGTGAATTATGCTTTGCTCAACTTTTGAGATAATATTAGTATAGGAAGTAATGTAAAGGTTGGTCTTTATTGGAGGCCTCCCGGGGCAGACATGGAAAATCCACAAAAACCACCCCCCAATGGCATGAATACAGATTTATAAATCCAGCAAATCAGCATAATTGACAAAAAAATCACCAATTAGGAGCACAAGTGGTGATGCAATTCCTCCCCACCAGTTCAAGCCCTTTGTAAATTCTCCCTCCTCAAGAAGGACTGAACTTTGTTGATGAAAATGTTTCTCTCAGAGCTGGTTTTAGGGGAGTTTTGTACATCACAGGACACTCAGGTGAGGTTTATATGCCATGGGACACTCAGCAGCAGCCACCAAGCACTGCAGCCTCCCCAGCCTGCCCTGCTCCATTCCAGGCTGGAGATTTTGATGCCTTGGAGGGGCCCCCAGAGCAGAGGCCAGGCAAGGTTCAGAGAATAAAGTGGGGATTTATGAAAGCCTTCAGCAGGCCCAGCTTGGGCAGCCACAGCTCCAATTCCAGCTGCAGGGAGTGAAGTCATTTACCCCCAGTTTGCTCCCCACAACTCACTTCTGTTTATACTTTTTGGGGCCTGAGGCAAAGTAAGGATGTCCTTGAGGTTCAGGAATATTTTTTTTCTGAATGAAATGAGAGAACAGTGGCCAACAGGCTGTGGAGTTTAGTTATATACCAGAGCAGTCCAGGATCTGAAAAACATGAAAGCTAAATGCTAAGGCATCAATTTCCATGGAGAAGGGCACCATGGAGGCATTTTGGGCCCTGCCAGCACAGTGTCCCCGTGCAGTGACAGTGCTCACCTGTGCTGTCCCTGCTCTGCTCCTGCCTGCCCTGGCACCAGTCCCTGTGAGCAGCCACGCTGGGCCAGGGCTGTGAAAAACAGACTGCACTCCTTGGAATTTCTAAAAGTTAAATAAAAATGTTAATAGGATTTTTAAAATGACAATATTCCCAGTGCTGGGTGCTCCTGGCCAACAGCCACAGAACACCTGGGCGGGGTGTAGCCATGATATTTTATGAAAAATCCTTTCCTTAGGATTTCTTCTCCTGAGAAGCTGAGAGGCCTCAGGAACAAAATGTAAACAATGGTTATCTGCTGCTGTGGAATGCAACAGGTGGATCTGTGATTGGTCTCATGTGCTTGTTGCTAATTAATGGCCAATCACAGTCAGCTGGCTTGGACTCTGTCCGAGCCACAAGCCTTTGTTTTCATTGATTCCTTTTCTATTCCCTGCTAGCCTTCTGATGAAATCCTTTCTTCTATTCTTTTAGTATAGTTTTAATATAATATATATCATAAAATAATAAATCAGCCTTCTGAAACATGGAGTCAGATCCTCGTCTCTTTCCTCATCCTGGGACCCCTGTGAACACGGTCACAGGTGGGGTATACAGACAATGTTATCTTTATGCTGTTACATCATACTCATGTTTTCCTGCATTATTCAAACATTCTTGCAAACTTTCTGATGTTTTGGAACTCCTTTGTTTGACTTCTTCACACTCCAGCTTATCTGCATGACATCCCGTGTGTCAGGTTAATATATTTTATTTCTTCTTGTGTCTCCATCTTGCTGTTTCACATCCTCTGATAAGATTTTAGTATGTCCTCCTTAAATTTAACATGGTTTTTTTCTAATTCTCCCCTGGTTTGTGTCACAGTTATCACTTGGAGAGGCTGATCAGTGCATGGCCTTACACTGCTTTAGTTACACAAAAGCCTTTTTTTTTCACAATTTATGTTTTGCTCAGGCTTATAACACAGTAGATTCATCACACGATTATTTCTATAAGTGATGCATAGATATTATATTCATTACACTGCTATTTCTATGAGCAGTGTGTACTTAAGCTGATATATAATATAATATAATATAATATAATATAATATAATATAATATAATATAATATAATATAATATAATATAATATAATATAATATAATATAATATAATAGTGATATAATATAATATAATATAATATAATATAATATAATATAATATAATAGTGATATAATATAATATAGATATTATATTCATAATATTATATATTATATTACATCATATATTGTATAATATAATTATATATATAATCTATATATAATATGTATTATGTTATATTTATAATTTATTTATATTATATCTATACATAGTATAATATAATATAATATAATATAATATAATATAATATAATATAAAATATTATAATGTACTATAATGTTATATTATTATATTATATTATATTATATTATATTATATTATATTATATTATATTATATTATATTATATTAATTATATTAATTATATTTATTATATTTATTATATTTATTATGTTTATTATGTTTATTATATTATATTTATTATATTATATTAATGATATATTATGTTTATTATATTATATGAAGAAGCAGCTATAAAGAGTTATAATTGATGCTATTCCTAAATACTTATCATCACTAACAGCATGCATAGGCTAATAGATAAAATGCAATATTATCTGGTCATTTTTCCCCGGGCTGGGGAGCACAGGAGTGCTCAGCCCTGCTTTGGAGGCAGCCCATGGAGTCTCTGGGCTCTGTCTCAGGCAGAGTTGTGTGCAGCACAGGTGTTGTCCCATTTGGGCTCAGGTGGCAAGGGCTGAGCCAGCTGGACATGGGCAGGGCCCTCCTGGGAGCTGCTGCTGCAGGGAGAGCCCACGGCCTCTTACTCACCTCCATCTGTCAGAAATTCCTCTCTGTGAGCAAGGGCAGAAAACAAACCCACATTTTGCATTGAATTCAGCTCAGAGTGCCTGCTGGTGACAATTCCAGGGGGATGTTTTGAAGATGAGTCTGTGATTCGTGTCTGAATGCATTTTTTATTTTATTTTTCACGTGTGGCCCTTCTTTTCCCTGTAATAATGCACAGTTATGACTGTTCCTTCAGGGAGGATTTAATTTCCTCCTCACTCAGGAGTCAATCTGTGCACAGCTCACTGACAGAAGATCTCCCTGTCTTTACCACACAGGAGCTTTTGGAGAAGTGGAATAAAGTGATTTGCATCTCTCTATATACAGGGGGGGTGTGTAAGCAGCCTGTGGTGATGTGAAATCGGGATTTCAGCTGGGTTTGTGACTTGCATAACTGAGGCTCCTTCCATTCCAGTTGACTCAGAGTGTGAGGAGTGATTTCATCTCTTTTTGCAAAGGCCATCTATTTCCAGAACCTTTGTGTGCACTCAGACTGATCACTGCAATAAATCACTTCGGAAGTACAGGAAAGCAACGTGATCCTATTCATCAGATGGGTGACTTTAGCATACTCAAAGTAATAAAAAATAAAGATAATAGCAAATAGCCAGTCCCCTCCGTGAAGTCAGTGTGGAAGGACATTTGGATTATGTTTTTGTTTTTAATCCACATTTTCTGGATTTGGTGATATAAAAAAAGCATGGCTTTGTCTCTGAGCAGCACACATTGCATTTTCCCGTTTTTATTCATGTAGCAATTATTTAACATTGATGCAACAATGGTCTTGAAGAAAATGCAACACTGTCTTTAAATGGGAGATTTCTGAATTGCAATGTATCTGCAATTGGAATATTTGTAAGCATTCGGTGTAATTACAGATTTACAAAGCTGGCTGCACAAAAATGACTTCATGTTATTGCAAAGTGATTAAGTCAGGAATGCAAAAAGCAACAAAACAGTATTTTGGAAATTGTCAGCCTGGAAATTAAATATTGTCCTTTTCAAAATCCTCAAGTTCCACTGGAGAGGTACTGGGAAAGGAAGGGAAGAGGAAGGGTACAGAATATACACACAAAAATCCCTTTTCTAATTCAGTGATGTAATAATAAACCATGTGATAATCTATCATTTGTTATCACCAAATATTTGAGCTGTTGATCAATTCGAGATATTATTGTGAGCCCATGTACCAGCTGATAGCTTGTGTATGACATCAGTTCTCAGCAGTTAATTTGGTGTCACTATTTCTAATGCAGATCCTCTTGTTGCAGAGGTGCTGGTAATGCTGGATTCTGGATCCGCGGGGCTTTTTATTAATGTTTTTGAGGGAATTCCTGAGTCATGTGATGCCTGGGAATTAAAAATTCATTCCTTCAGCTGCTCTCCACTGTGCCACAGGTGGGGGAAAGGGCTCGGAGAGAAAAGAATTTTGGTGTGATTCATAATTGCAGGGGTTTCAGGATTTGAACCTATTTTTGTTAAATTCTGAGCACTCCGCTTTTTAATTCCCACTTCTAAAATCTCTCAGAGCATCCAGAGAGCTCTGCAGCACCTTGGCTTGGCAGGAAATGCACTGCCCTGAGTGCCAGGCAGTGCCAGCCCTTCGCCTTGGCCATTCCTGTGACACGGCTCCTCTGTAATGAATACATTAAAGCATGGCAGCTGTCACAACTTGCAAATCCACATCCTCTTCCAAATCTGGGAGGCCATCATTTAGCATTTTGTAATATTGTAAACTCTTTAGATTATAAATGTGGTAATCTTGGAAGAGTTTAGGATGTTTTAAAGATCACTTGGCATAAATTTAGATTTCTAAAGGGTAGGGTTGTTGGTTTTTTTACCTGATGTCTTGGTTTGAGAAGACAGGTGTCTGCTAAGGAAGGCAGGAGCCTCACTTGGAATGGAAAATGTCAACCTCCTCTCTCCAAATTATTATCATTTTGAAATTAAAAGGCTCTCAGGCAAAGTAGGAGAGTAGGGAGTAGGAATAACAGTTCTTCACTAGGAAAACTAAAAATTCAAATGTAATAGTACATTAAGAAAACCCAAAAACCACTGCCAGAGTCAGAGCATGCCCTGCCCCCTGTGTGTCAGGGTGCTGGCACAGCCCCATGCCATGGGGGCTCAGCCCTCCTGCAGTGCCAGCTGCGCTGCTGCTGGAGCAGGGATCCTGCACAAGGGGGGAGTTTTCCTCTGAAGCTCCAGTGGTGGTTTAGATGGGCCTGGTCTTCCTCTGGGAATGCAGTGGAGAAGAAAGCTGCTCCTCTGGGAATGCAGTTGGGAAAAAGGCTGCTGCGCTGTTCCCAATCTCAGAGTCTATCTGGATAGGAATGCTCGGCTCCTCCCCCTGGGGCGGAGCTTCTCCCCATGGGATGATGGAATTTTATCAGCCATGCAGGGACACTCATTGGCCCATGAACAGAAAATGTCTCCTGGAAGGAGGATGGGTTTGTGGGAGAGATAAAGAAAACTGCCCAATGAACAGGAGATACCTGCCCCACCTGGTTCTAAGAGCTGGCAATAGAATAAACAGCCCCAGAATAAGACACCTGGTGATTCCATTGTGATGTTTCAGCTTTAATAGGACTGTGTTGCTGTAAAAGAAAGGAAATTGGTGTGAAACACACTTGGATCCATTCACATCCTCAGGGGAAGAAAAGCAGTTATTCTGACTTGAGATGGAGCAAATGCACAGCTTTAAAATGCAGCAGCATGTGTGACATGTGCATGTGTGTCGTGTGTGACGTGTGAAGTGTGACATGTGTGCCATGCCGTGGCACCCCGGTGCTGCTGTGCCCGGGCCATTGAAGCTTGCCATGTCTGGGTCTGTCGGGTGCCTCCATCAGCTCGTGCTGAATCCATGGGCAGAGCCAGAGGGGTGCAGGGATGGAGAGCAGAGAATAAAAACCCCTCAGAGCCCAAGGGATGCAGAGATGAAGAGAAAGGAATGAAAACCCCAGAGCCAGAGGGATGCAGGGGTGGAGAGAAGGCAATGAAAACCCCAAACTCAGAGGAATGCAGAGGTAGAGAGCAGAGAATGAAAACTCCTCAAAACTCAGAGGGATGCAGAGATGGAGAGCAGGGAATGAAAACCCTCCAAACTCAGAGGGATGCAGGGGTAGAGAGCAGAGAATGAAAACCCTCCAAGCACAGAGGAGTGCAGGGATGGAGAGCAGGGAATGAAAACCCCAGAGCGATGCAGGGATGGAGAGCAGGGAATGAAACCCCCAGAGCCAGAGGGATGCAGGGATGGAGAGAAGGGAATGAAAACCCCTCCGAGCTCAGGGGACAGGGACAAGAGATGAGTCACCAGCTCTGCACAATCCCTGCAGTCCCTGCTGCTCACATTCCAAATGGATTGGCACCGCTGCAGCTCCTTTTGTCCCTGTCCCTTCTAGCTCCCCTCTCAGCACAATGAGCTTTGTCAAGCCACTCTTTGCTCTGTAGTTTTTAGTTCTTTTCTGCTTTTTTTTCTCCCTGCAGGCTTTTCTATACAGTGCCACCTGTGCTGACGTTTTTCTGATTAAAGCAAATTTAGCTCTGGCTATAATAATGAAATCACATGCAGAAGGACTTCTCCAAAAGCAAGGACACCCTCACAACTTGGCTTAGGCAAGATTTTACATCCTTAGGAATGTAAATTCTGTAGGCCAGAGGAGGGGTTTGGGCTGATTATTTTCATGTCAAGCAGATTTGAGGGCTTTCTTTATATTTTCTAGCGCAATAAAGACATTTGTATATGAAATAATCATGCTTTTAGATGCCAGGTTGAGGCAAAGGGTGATGACATTTGGAAGATGATGCTGGCATTATAAAAGAGTGGTAAATAACAGCTAAATACCCATCTAATATTCTGGCTTTCAAACCAGAAATTATTCCAGTGGGATCTGAAGGACACATGGGATTTGCAGGGAATACATTTTGGTGGCATTTTGCTTTGTAGCCAGGGGGGCTCTGAGCACAGAAATCACCTTGTCCCACACAAGATGAACAATGCAAACTTTACAATATAAACTTTACAATATAAACTTTTACAATATAAACTTTGCAATGTAAAATTTACAATATAAACTTTACAATGTAAACTTTACAATGTAAACTTTCTAAATATGAACTCTGGGAGAGGGAGCTGAGAACAGCACCTGCATCTCCAGGAGCTGGAGCAGGAATAAATAGGAATAAACAGGAATAAAGAGCTCCTGGAGCCTGCTCTGCTTTCAGGGCTGTGTGTGAGCTCCTTGGACAGGGATCCCAGTGTAAGAGGCTGGGAAATTTGGGCAGGGAAGGAGGGAATCAGCCCATTTGCAGTGGCTGTGCAGGGAGGGACAGACAATTCCTGCAGCTGTGGAATCCCAAATCTGGAGCCTGGCACTGAAGCCGTGACAGAAATTGTGTCTGGGGAGAGCTCAGAGTGAGGAATGGCCTCTCTGCTGTGGAAATTCTCCTTTTTCATCCCGGGGAAGGTAAAACCAGCCTCCCCAGAGCCATGGGAGTGATGAAAATAGAGGTGATCCTTTTTGTCTGGATCGTGGATGCCTGCCAGAACGCTGGCAGCTCTGCCAGCATGCAGAATGCAATAATAAATATATTATAAAATAATAAATATCAAAATACTAAAGTCCCTGAAAAACTGCTACTTTACTGGGATATGTGGTGCTTTAAAACACATGAGTTATGAGAGTGAAGGCACACAAAAAGCTAAATGCTGCTCTATTTTCTTATTTTGTTTCAAAAATTCCGTTTCCCCCAATGCTGTGGCGTAGAATCCTTTCTCTATTCCCCCTTCTCATTTGCTGTAAATTAAATTCTCATCAAATTACAGAGTTAATAATAAATATACCACTGAGAGTTCCTATTTTCAGCACCCAGGTCAGCAACAGGGAGTTCTGTTAAGAGCATTTATGGGTTCCTGTATTAACTACCTGCATTCAGATTTTTATTCATCACTCTGCCCCAATGACCTTGAGCAATCAGGAATATTTTTCTTGTGGAATACACATCCATTGTGCAAATAATTGGGAATTTCATGGAATATTTTAAAGAGGGCTCTTCATGCTGAGCAAACGTTGTTTGATGTTCTGAGTCTCTCAGGCCCGTGGTAACTTCTGCTGTGTGTGGAGAAAGGAAGATTATTTTGGTTTTGTGTATTTCCTAATCAAAACCTTGTATTGATTTTTTTTTCCAGCTGAGAAATCCTTTATTTTTGTTTTTTGTAGTAATGCAATTTGTTCTTAATTGAGAGAGGAATTTGTGTAGAGGGAAATAAATTGTTTTACCTAAGAGTCAGTTTTCCTACAGGCACTTTCTTGGTCCCCTGCACCTCTAAAACTGCAATTTTAGAGATTTTTTTTTTTGTGTGTTCTGTTAAATGACCTGTGGTTTTGCAGCAATTTTCCTGCCCTATCTACTTTTAATTTATGAATTTATAGTTAGATAAAATGGTAAAAATTAAATAAGAAAACATTAGCATATTCCTTTTGTAGTCTGGTGTTTTTCAGAGTAAGGCACGTTGATATAATGGTGAACTGGGTTATGGAAATTGGTTTTTATTGAACTGAAATGTATAAATATTATTTTATTATTAATTATTACTTTTGTTTACTATCATTTATTATTTTATTATTTATTATAGAATTATATATTATATTATTATTTATATTATTTATAAATTTATAGATTTTATTTATAAATAATAAAATTATTCTTTATAAAGAAATTATTTATAAATAGTAAATAATTATTTATTCTTTATAAATAGATCATCTTAAAAATTAAATAACATATTTTTATATATTTTATCTAAAATGTATTTTTATTTTTTATAATATTTTAAATATATTTTTATCCATATAAATATTTTTATATAAATAAAAATTTCTATATAAAGGGGATTTAAATATATACAATATATAAATATGTTTTACATTGATCTAAAGAGACAAAAATATATAAAGATCCTTTATATATATGTATCTATTTAAAAATTAAAAGGAATTACTAACAAGATGTAGAGCTGTGTTATTTATGGAGAATTGGAAATTGCACCAAAGGGGATTTTGTGGATCCATTTCTGTGCCTCTTTGAGGTCACCTACCTCTGCTGCCATTTCAAGTGTCCTTACCTGTCCCTGCCTTCCTGCTGCTCCACTGACAGCACAAATGTTCTTGGGCAGCAAGAAAAATCCCTTTTCAGTCTGTTTTGTTCTCCTGCTCCTTTCCTTCCCAGCTCCTTCCTCCTCTCCTCCTCCTCCTCTTCATCCTGTCACTGTCGCGCTGTGGATAATTCCACAAATTGTCCTCATGCCCTCTGCATTCTGGGATGAATTCCATTGGGAATGAGAAGCCCAGGAGAGGTGCAATTAAGCTTGGTGCAGAAAACTCTAAATCCTTGGAATAGCAGCTTTGAAAACATAAATCCTCATCATTGTGGGTATTTATTCTGTGCCTTTGCTGGGAGGCTGAGCAGCAGACCGTGGAGGGTTTGTTCCTCTGTGCCCACTTACCTCTCTTTTTGTTGTTGTTTTTTTAATTAGCTTTAATTTTTTAAAGCTTTTGTAAACAAATCATGACCCCACTTCTCCCTTCAAATAAATCAGGGTTCCCTTCCTTTGAGGGGAGTCAAAAGCACACAACAAAAATAAAGGCTCATATGTCTGTTTTCTTTAAAAGACACATTTTCTCTTAAAATTTAGGGATCTCTGATGCCAATCTTGTGATTCTTACCAGGCCTGTGAGTCAGATTTTTTAATTATTTCTTTTTGTATTCTAAGTTTTTGCTCTAACAGCTTTTGCCTGCCCACAGACTCGCTCCCATCTGTTCAGGTTAATGTGCTCAGAAAGGAGCATATTGCAGGATTTGAGGGAGGAATTTCAGCTCAAGACACCACTAGTCCTTGGAGTCTGCTTAAACTTGGTTGCCAGGACTACTTCATCCAAGGCAAATAGGATAAATAATTTGAGATTGTCTTGCAGGAAAATGAGAGCTGCAGCTTGCCTACAGAATGAGAAAAAAAATAGATATGTGCGATAATGAAATGGAAACCTTGGATAAACATTGGGATTGAGAAGGGTTCCAGCTCTCAACTCTTAAATATGTGAGAGGGAAGAAGGGAAAAGGAGTAAGAAACTGTGAATCCAGGCATGAGACAGAAAGTTGTGATACCTTTTACTGGGGGATAGTACCAAAACAAGCCCTCAGCGAAGTCTGAACCAAGTGATGCCTCACACTGGAACTGCAGATTAATCAAAGTATCACAATATTGTGGGTTGGAATTCAGCCCTTAAAACACTGCTTGCCTCAAGCTGTCAATCCAGGAAAGAGGCTCAAAATGTGGGAGTCACACAAGTGGGGAAAGGATGACATGTTGAAGCCTTGACCTGCTGCCTTTGGAGATGGTTTTTGAAAAGCTGTAATTCAGAAAAGTTCCTGAATGTCACCGTGATATTTTCTGAAAAATCCCTTTGCCAGGATTTCTTCTCCTGGCAAGATGAGAAGCCTCAGCCTCTCCATGTTTTGTTGCTTTGGAATGTGATTTGGAGAATTGTTTACCCAGCATGTGAATTGATTTTAATTAATGGCCAATCCCAGCCAGCTGTGTTGGACTCTCTCAGTCTGTCATGGGTTTTTATTATTCATTCTTTTCCAGCCTTCTGTCTGTATCCTTTCTCTTTCTTTAGTATAGTTTTAGTATATAATTTCTATAATGTAATATAATGTAATGTAATGTAATGTAATGTAATGTAATGTAATGTAATATAATATAATATAATATAATGTAATATAATATAATTAATATAATATAATATATCAGCCTTCTGAGAACTTGGAGTCAAATTTTCACCTCCCACCTTGTCCTGGGGACCGCACAACACCACACCTGAATCCTTCCCTTCCTTGGCTGTGGAGCTGTGCCTGTCCCTCCCTCCCAGCCCAGCCCTTGGTGTGCTCCTTATTGGAACACAACAATTCCCATTCCTGCTCTCACTGCTGGCTCTGCTGGGGCTCCACTCAGGTGGCATTAAAGGCATCTGTGAGAGGAAGGTCTGGGGTATTTTCTGAGACCCCCATCATTGCAGGAATTGAGAATCTGACTCCTTGTTCTTAGAAGATTAATTTATTATTTTATGATCTATATTATATGAAAGAATGTTATACTAAAACTATACTAAAATATACTAAAGACTAGAGAAAGGATACAGACAGAAGGTTACCAAGAATGATCATGGAAAACTCATGACCTCCTCCAGAGCCTCGACACAGCCTGACCATGATTGGCCAATGAGTAAAAACAATTTACATGAAACCAATCAAACAAACATCTGTTGGATAAACCATCTCCAACCACATTGCAAAGCAGCAAAACACAGGAGAAGCAAATGAGATCATATTGTTTTCCTTTTTCTCTGAGGCTTCTCATCTTCCCAGGAGAAAATCCTGGGCAAAGAGATTTTTCAGAAAATGTGACTGTGACAAAGGTCAATATCAAACCCTCCCAATTATCCCCTTCTCCAGCAGCTAAGTAGAGAAAACAGCCCCATTTCTGCCAGGGGAAGTGTCTCTGAGGTGTTTTTCCAGCTGGGAATTGTGTCTGAATGTGCAATAATGCTCCTCTGGTTCCTGTCAGGGCCACCAGGGAAATGACAGAGCTTTGGGCAGAGCTGCTCACCTCCATCTGTTCCTCTCTGAGCTGGACTTGGGGACTCTGGATTGTTTGGGACGCACTGTCCTGCCATGGGGAGTGGGTGCTGGGGATAATCTGGGGGAAAGTTAGGGAGGGAAGATGGAGAGGAACAGGGCTGCAGCTGTTTGTTTGATTAGGATTTTTCCTGACCCAGAGATGGGGTAACTGAGAGGTGTTTTAAAAACTTTTATTCTATTTTTAGTTTTATGTGAAGGGTGAGACAATATAGATGTTATAATTCATGTTATTACAATTAGAAGTTAAATATGTCTTAATTATAATATATAATAAGCTTTTTTTTTTGCTTATTAGTTTTTGTCACAGTATACTGAAAATGTTTTAAAGTTAATTATCTAAAATTAATTTTTGTGGGTCTTACTATAATGTATCTTTTATGATTCTATTTCTCTAAAGTATCTAGTCTTATTTGTAAGGCTATCTTTTGAAACTTGTTTCTTGTTCTATTTCTCTCTCTCTTGTCTTATTCTATAGTATTTCTAGGTCAGAATTTTTACCTTAAAGTTTGTAAACAGATGTATGCTATGTGAGCCTTCTGTCAGGCTTTGAGAATTCCCTACAAATCCATTTCCCACATTTCCCCCTCTCTCTTCAGTGGATTTTTTTTTTATGGTTTTGTTTATTGATTGTTGAGTATAGTGAAGTATATAAGGTATTATTAATATATTGTTATAACGATTAATGTAAATAAATATAATTATTATAACAAGCCATTATTACTATATAAGCCATCAATGTGTCACTGTTCCCAGCCATCCTGGCTGTCACTTAGGGCTGCTGGCAAGATGAGGACACCCAAAATTAAGATTTAGTGTTTTACCAATGATGGAAACTGGGTAATTTTGCTGAATTCTTTATTGCCTGTGTAGATACCTAATGACCATGTTTCCTCTTCTTTCTTTGCGATGAGTGATGCAAAAAAAAATCATGATAAACTGAGAATTTCCCCATTTTCTTTGTCTCAGTTTTTCACATCTAGACCTCTCTTGTGCTCATTTCTGAGAACAAGGCTGCACTTTGCTTTGCCTACACCCCTTCCCCTGTCCAATGTGGAGATTTTCCAGTTCAGTGTGGAGTTTTCCCTGCCCAATGTGGAGTTTTTCCTGGGGCTGTCCCCCAGCCAGGGCAGGCCCAGGTGTCCCCTCAGTAATGGGGGACCAGGCTCTCCACACCTGGCATAACCTAAAAAGTGAGATTTTCTCTGATGGAAGAAAGAAGCCCTTAGGGAATCTAGTCTAGTTAATATTGTTTTATTAAATAATTATTCACAAATGGTTTTATAAATATATTTTTTAATTTTTAGGGAATCTAGTCTTGTTAATATTATTTTATTAAATAATTATTCACAAATGGTTTCTTAAATATATTTTTTAATTTTTAGGGAATCTAGTCTTGTTAATATTATTTTATTAAATAATTATTAATGAATGGGTTTTTTCATATATTTTTGAATTTTTCAGTCTCTCAAACCGAGGTAAAATGTAAAAGCAGAAGGCAGAGATGGATTTTGGTCAGTGCCAGCTCTGTACCCGTGTGTCTTGTGGAAGCCTCACTGCAGCTTGGATTGTGATGAATTCCTTTCTTAATTTTGATCTGAAGTCCAGCTGAGAAAATACCTGAGCTCCTTCCTTTCCCTCTGAAACCTTGCAGGAGCAGAGCCCAATGGTGAATAGATGGGAATTTACTGCTCAAATTTCCTTTGGTTGCTCCGATTTTATTTACAGCGATTAATATTTTGGTTCAAAATTAAACCACCATTGCTTTTTAATTAGTAATTAGATGGACAAATGGGTGAAAGCACTCCGGGCTTGGGTGGTTTGGGCGGTGATTTTGCAGAGCTGCAGCTCCCGGCAGATGGCAGTGCTGGACTGGATGGAGCTGGGACCCGCTCTCCTCCAGCCGGGCAAGGGGCAGAAGCTCAAACTCAAAACTCACCCCAGGCATTGGTTATTCCCTAAAAGCACACCTGGCAGCAATGGATCTTGGTTTGCTCCGCTTCCCTTTCCTGGAAAAGAGGTGGCCTCGGCACCCCAGGGGGGTCTGAAATGGCTGGAGATGCAAATTCATCTCAAGAAATGCAGGATTTTTGTCTTGGGTGATCCTGGCTGAGCTGACAGAATGTGAAATGCATTTAGGAGAAATACCCATAAACACAAAAACCTTTATTAAAAGTCTCTAAGATTGGCTTTGGTTGCCCTTAAATCTTCATAAAGGAATCTGGCCTCTTTTTTTACTTCACAATTAGTGCATATTATGGCTGGATTATCCAAAAAAATGAGATCCACTAATAAGTAATCTTAAAAATAGCCTCAAAATAAAACATAATAATACCCAGATTCTGTCTGCAACTCAACAGGGCAATTTTATTTTTTTAATTAGCAGCTGGGCAGTGGAACAGGGTAAGTAATTAATGAGAATGGAGAAACTCAGACTGCAGGAGCTTGCAATGAAGTTAATGGGTGCAGTGCTCACCAGGTGTGTTCTGGTTGCTATGGGAAATAGGGGTTGGTTTAGAAAGTCATAAAAACTACTGGGGGTAAGAAAGAACCTCTAAAGTGAAAGAGGAGAAGAGGTGAAAAGATAGACAATCCTGACCTCAAAAGTAGTCAGAAAGATTCATGGACTTTGCTTTTAAAAAAATTAATGGCCGTGTCTGTGAATCCTTGTGAATTTTCTTTTGATTGCGCTGTTGGGATCTTGGGCATTACTTGCTCATTTTGTGTGCTCTAGTTTCTTCCCTGCTCACAAATGAAAAAGAGAAGGATTTGAGAAGGAACTGGCGGAGTGCCACTGTGTGGGATTTTGATAGGAGAGCTGCCTGGAATCAGTGTCTGCTGGAGCTGCACACTAATTTGTGTGCAGGCAGTAGCAAAGCAGGCTGAGTGCAGCAGCCTTCCCTCCCTACACTTGCAGGATGGACACCCTGGGTCTCCAGCTCCAAGAGCTTTTCAACACATCCTGGATGTGTGTCCCAGCAGGATTATTGTGGAATAATCAGGAACACATTCTCCCTCTGAGTGCTGTTATTGTTTACTGGCTGGGAGGATCCTCCTTGCCCAAGTTGTAAATTCACAAGTGAAAATATTTACCAGTAACCAGCTCAGCCTGGGCTCTTACATAACCAGGGCTGCTCGGGGGGGGCTCTGCCAAATGGCAGCTTCTCCATGGGAAAGGCATTCCCACCCCCTTCTCCTGAGGAACACTGCCAGGGGCTGCAGCCTTGGGGGTGACCGAGGAGCCATCGGCAGGGAGGGGACCACAGCCTCGGGCAGCTCCTGGGGGATCATGGGTGAATCCCACATGGTGGGGAGAGTGGGACCAGTTCATCTCCTTGGCACCCTGGGTGGATCCCACAGGGTGAGCTGGGCTGGGTCCAGTTCATTTCCTGGGGCACCCTGGGTGGATCCCAAAGGATGAGCTGAGTGGGTCCAGTTCATCTCCTTGGCACTACAGGTGAATCCCAAAGGATGGGGGTGGAGACCTGGGTGAATCCCAGAGGTGAGCTGGTGGTCAATCTCCTCAGGGACCATGGGTGAATCCCAGAGGATGAGCTGGGTGGGTGTCCAGTTCATCCCCTTGGCACCCTGGGTGAATCCCACAGGATGATGTTGATAGGTCCAGTTCATCTTCTCAGGCACCATGGGTGAACCCCAAAGGATGAGATGGATAGGTCCAGTTCATCTCCTGGGGGACCCTGGATGAATCCCACAGAATGACGTTGGTTTCAGGTCATCTCCTCAGGGGCCATGGGTGAATACCACAGGATGAGCTGAGCGAGTCCAGTTCATCCCCTGGGCACCCTGGGCTCAGGGCTGTGTGAAATTCACCCAGGCAGAGATCAGCCCCACTCAAATCTCTGAGATTTTGGAACAGGCTTTGCTGTTGTGTACAAAAATTCACAGAGAGGTCTTGATCTCACCCCTATAGGCACAGGAGGAATTAATCCTGTGGATCTGAATCCTGCAATTATGTAATTATTGCACCTATTGCTACGTGGGGCTGTGTGTCAGGAGAGAATGCTTGTGTGCATCTCAGTTTGTTCATGCCTGTTACACTGTCATGTTTTGGCAGTAAATCTCAGATCTGACAGCACTTAGCTGGGCAAAAAAAAAGACAAAAAAGAGGAAAAGGGAAGGGCAGGTTTGGAATCCCAGCCTGCGTTCAGCACTGCCCCTGCTCCTCTCAGCTGGGAGGGCTCAGGGTGCAGCCCCTGGGGACACTGCTGCATCCCCAAATCCCAAATCCCCTGGTGCTCCGTGCTCCCCCACTGCCGAGCTGGAGGTGCCCTGAGTGCTGCAGACCTTGGCTGGGTAATTCTGCACCAAGCTCTTGGGAGGGTGTGGAGCCTGTCTGATTGCAGTGCTTGTTAAGCTCTGAACACTTGGCTCGTTTTTGCTGTGCAAATGATGGGAAGGGTGTGAGCCATGCTGGGACTTTGTATTATTTAATGGCATAGTTACACCAAAATGAGTGTGTCTCTCCCTGACAGAGATTTTCTGGTTTAAATTCAGCTCCTGATCAGATGCACCATGAGCAAATCAAGTGTTTGCACAGCTGCCTGTCAGACACCACTGTCAGCAAAGTCCTTTCCCATCTCTGCTGGCTTCCCCCTTGTCACAGCATCCTCACCTTGGGCTCTGTTCTGTCTTACATCCCCCAGCAGATTTTCCTGGCTTTGAACTTTATGGGCTCCATTTTCCCAAGTCCATTTTCCCAAGGTCAGGCTCACCTGGGGAAGGGATGTAATCTCCATGTCTGCAGCATTACTTGGATGCCAGTTTATTGCTGTATTCACAAACCAGCAGTACTGGAAAATTCTGTTGTTCACTAATCTGTAGTGAGAAGCTTAAAAAACCTCAAAACGCAGGCCCTTGGTTATTTGGCTTTTTAGAGAATATTGAAATCAATAAACAAAGCATGGGTTTTTGAAGTACAGACAAAATGATGCAATTGAATTTCAAGGTGTAATATTGAACTACAAGGTGGTGAGTTTCGTTTTCTAACACACTTGGGAAGCTTGAAAACCATGAAAAGGTGAGACTGGCAAAAACATTTTCTACTTTCTTGGTATCTATTTGCACAGAGAATTATCTGTACAATGTAATTCCCATGGCTATTACATGGGAACGTGAGAATTGTGGGGTAATTGAGTTTTTGTGGCAGCATTCTGGACCTTCCTCTGGAAATGCATGTCTCTGAGGCTCATTCTTCATAAGAACTGATAAATTCTTTTTGTTTTTTGCTGAGCACAGTGTGTGAAATCCTCCTTCCCTCGAGGAGGGGAAACTGCACTGGAAGTACCACCCAGATCCACATTTAGAGTCACAGGAGACTCATGAAACCAATGGAAACTCTGGGTATGAGTGAGAAAAAAGCCCACCTTGAAATATAAATTAATTCACCTGCAAATAGCAGAGTATCTCAGACAGCATCAGCAATTAGCAGTAATTTAACCCATGGGATGGCAGTGATTAATTTCATTATGATTTTTGCTAATGCTGCATGAAACACATCAAGAACGTTCTGACTGCTCTGTTAATGTGCTTTTTCTGGTAGATTTCAGCAATTTGTGAGTTAGGTTCATGCCTTTGGTGCCTGTCACCCATCCCTGAGCACACATTGGAAATATTCCCAATATTTCCATGCATCCCCTCCTGTGACTGCTGCCCAAGAGGGGCTGACACCTGGGCAGGTCCCTTAGAGCCAGGAAATCCAGGGCTTTGACCATGGAGCTGTTTCCCAGTGATTGGAAACCATTTTTGGCCAATCTCATCTGCATTTCTTCCTACAGGAGAGGGCAGCAAAAGCCATGAACTCCTTTCCTTCCTGCAGCTGTGCAGGTGCTAAACCAAGATGAGGTTTAGCAAAAAAAACCAAAAAGCCAGGGCAGCACATGGTTGTCTTGAGTATAAATATTAAAACATAAGTTTCAGCTGCATGAAAAAGAAAATGGAAACATCAAATACTGATTTACGCCAATTATTTGGGCTTTTCCAAAATTTTCAAAATATCAAATGGGGCCTCAAGTGTTCCTGCAGTGTGATGTTAGTGGCAGTGCATGACTTGCATCTTCCCCCTCTTTCTTTGCTCCCTTTGAATGATTCATTCAGAAGCTCAGTGAGGTTTTTAAGATGCAGTTTCTGTGTTAAATTCAGGATCCTCAAAGGTGAAAATTCAAACAGTGTTCCTAGTGCAACACGTGGTATATGAAGTGACACTGTCGTCTCTCCAGGCACAAATGACTCAAATTTACCTCAGAGAGTCTCACATCTTCCTGAGAAACATAAAAAATAAACTTGCATACCTTTTGGTTATCTTTCTAGCTGGTTTGGGTTTTTCCCTGTCACAAACTCTTCACCAGGGGCTGCCCTGTGGGACAGTTTTGCCATTTATTCCAGATGATGTGCCTTCCTTTCTGAGCAGGATTGCTCAATAACTGTTTGGGCTCCTTTATCTCGCTTATCAGCAGATGAAATGGAAAGGATGGACTGCTCAGTTGGTAGGGAAATGCCGAGATTTGTTACTTTATCTTGGATTATTTGCTACAGAAGATAAGGAGTTCAGGGCAGAAGGTGCAGTTTGAGGCTTGAGCAGCAATGAAAGCTGGATTCAGAGCAGTGATATTTCGTAATTTGGCTGGCAGTGTTTTCCTGTAGAAAAGTTGGAACTTTCTGTTCATCTCATCAGTACAAAATATTTTTATGACCCCAGCCCTGGGAAAGTGTAGTAGCAGTCCTAATGAGTCTAACAGATTTGGAAAAGGTTAGAATATGTTGCATCACGTATTGGGTCTTCTGCTGGTGAGGGAATGAACATTTAAAAATACTCATTTGTCATCCCTTTGCAAAAAAAAAAAAAAGGAGCTCCCAGAAGTTACATCGTGACCATAAATCTTGCAGAGAAGAAATGGGCTAATGGTAAATATTACATAATGGGAGGTGTGGGATTTTGAGACATTACCAGCAAGGCAGACTTGGTGTTTGGGCATGAAAGAGGGCTTGTTTCACCTTGAGTGGGCAGAAAATGAGGCATTTTCAGTTGAGCATGCTGTTTGAAAGACCCAGAAAAATTCAGTTCAACAGAGACATTCAGGAGTGGGAGGCACTTTCTTCTGCATTGCATCCCCAGAGAAAACACTGCTCAGGCACAAACAGAAACCCTCCAGAATAAAAAGGATTGCAAGAATAAAAAATGGAGAGAATAAAATGGCTCTGTTTAGTTGAAATGATCAGAGTAGAGGGGGTTTGATACATACCAAGGGATGGGAGAACTAGGAAGGAAGGAAGGAAGGAAGGAAGGAAGGAAGGAAGGAAGGAAGGAAGGAAGGAAGGAAGGAAGGAAGGAAGGAAGGAAGGAAGGAAGGAAGGAAGGAAGAGAAAGAAAGAAAAAAAGAGAAGAGAAGAAAGAAAGAAAAGAAAGAAAGAAAGAAAGAAAGAAAGAAAAGAAAGAAAGAAGGAAAGAAGGAAAGAAAGAGAAAGAAAGAAAGAAGAAAGAAGGAAAGAAAGAAGGAAAGAAAAGAAGGAAAGGAAAGAAGGAAAGAAAGAAAGAAGGAAAGAAGGAAAGAAGGAAAAGAAGAGAAAGAAGAAAGAAAGAAAGAAAGAAAGAAAGAGAAGAAAGAGAAGAGAAGAAAAGAAAGAAAGAAAGAAAGAAGGAAAGAAAGAAAGAAGGAAAGAAAGAGAAGAGAAAGAAGGAAAAGAAGGAAAGAAGGAAAGAAGGAAAGAAAGAAGGAAAAGAAGGAAAGAAGGAAAGAAGGAAAGAAAGAAAGAAAACAGGAAAGAAGGAAAGAAGGAAAGAAGGAAAGAAGGAAAGAAGGAAAAGAAAGAGAAGAAAGAAAGAAAAGAAAGAAAAGAAAAGAAAGAAAGAAAAGAAAGAAAAGAAAGAAAGAAAGAAAGAAAGAAAGAAAAGAAAGAAAGAAAAGAAAGAAAGAAAGAAAGAAAGAAAGAAAGAAAGAAAGAAAGAAAGAAAGAAAGAAAGAAAGAAAGAAAGAGAAGAAAAGAAAGAAAGAAAGAAAGAAAGAAAGAGAAGAGAAGAGAAGAGAAGAGAAAGAGAAGAGAAGAGAAGGGAAAGGAAAGGAAGAGAAGAGAAAGGAAAGGAAGAGAAGAGAAGGAAAGGAAAGAGAAAGGAAAGGAAAGGAAAGGAGAGGAAAGAGAAGAGAAGAGAAGAGAAGAGAAGAGAAGAGAAGAGAAGAGAAGAGAAGAGAAGAGAAGAGAAGAGAAGAGAAGAGAAGAGAAGAGAAGAGAAGAAAAAAAAAAAAAAGAAAAGAAAAGAAAAGAAAAGAAAAGAAAAGAAAAGAAAAGAAAAGAAAAGAAAAGAAAAGAAAAGAAAAAGAAAAGAAAAGAGAAAGCTGACAATGAATTAAGAGAATGAAAAAAGGGATTGAGGTGGAGGTAATGGAAGCCTCTGAAGGTGCCACAAATAAAGTTGTTGTGAAAAAACGCCCCACCTTTCTAGCAAGAGCTATGTGCAATCCAGACAGGGAAAGGGAATAATTGCTGCTTAATAAAATTGTGTTCTTTATTTCTAGCTAGGCTATGGGTTATTTTTAAATGAGTTTTTAGAGCTGGATCTCTTTGGGCAGGGAAATCCTCCCCTGGGAAGTGTTTGCTGTGGTTTTTCTGGAGTTTGCTGGGGAAGGGGATGGGGAAGGGGATGAGGTGCAGGCAGGACCCTCATACTTGGGTTTTGAGCCAGTTTTTAACCAAGTTCTTTGCTCCAGGCTGCAGAGGGGAGGGCAGGGAATCCCTGCAGAGGAGGAGCAGAGGTTCCTGCAGGGCTCTCCTGCCCTGCTCAGTGTGAGCTCTGGGGTGGCTCTGCCCTCCTGTGTGTGGAGTTTTATCTTCTTTTTTTTTGCCAGGGATGGGATTAAATGTGTGAGATGGTATTTCTTGTTGGGACTCAGATGTTTGTTAGTTCTTATCTCTGTCACATCTCACAAACCCTGAGTCCTACAGCACTTCACTCCAGCAAACTAAAAATGGAGCCCCATCTCCCTCTCTACAAGGCCTTTTAAGGATAAATTAAGAAATGACACCTCAATTATTTTTATTTTAACCCAATAAACAAACACCTGTGCCCCACAATGGGGACTTTTTTATCCAATTACACAAAACCACCCAAACCCATGGAGGAGAAGGATAAGAAGAGAGGAGAAGGTGAAGAAGAAGATGAAGGAGAAGGTGAAGAAGGACCAGGCTCCACCCTAAAACCTCCATCTTACTTTAAATATATTGCTATATTTTAAACATTTTAACTCTAAGTTTTCCACCCTGTGATATCACACACTTTTATTCAAACTCCACACCCACAATCCCAGCTCTATCAATCAATTTTGGAAGCTTCTCCACGGCCTCAGGTCAGTGCAGTGTTCTCCTGGGGGTCAGCGCCTGGCAGCACAGAAAGTTTAAAATTCTCATTTTCCAGGGTTCCAGCAGTGGTGTTCCTCTATAAATGGGCAGCTCAGAGATACAGAAATCCTGGCAGAATTTAACTGGGACAGTGCCAGGGGCAGGCCAGCTGGGAGGACTGTGCTGAGATGCACCAGGACAGGAATCCTTGCCTTTGCTCCCAGTAATTCTCTTTCCATCTGTTATGATTGACAGCTCTGGTATAGAAATATTTGATGCAGAGATTTCAGGTACAGAGACACCATGAGGACTCAGACATATTGGCAGAAACACCTTTTGTGTTGTTGTTGTTGTTTTTTTATGAGCAGTTTATTTTCCCCTTCAAAATGATGGAGTGAGAGTGAAGCAGCGCATCAGTCATGTCCTACCTGGCATGCTGGGGAAAAAATGTACGAAATAAATCAAATTTCAGCTGGTGTTTCTGTGAACTGTCACCTCCTGGGGTGGGTGACTGTGTCCTTGCCATGGAGAGGGCATTGCACCCAGCTGGGTGATGAGCAGCACAGCAGAAATGTGAGCCATGGAAGCTTCTGGAATCACCTGTGCTGTCCCAAGCCAGGAAGGCACTGCTGTGCAGATTTATAGTTAAATGCAGATTATCATTAATCTAATGGAACCCAGCCCAGCAGGGAGCACTTCCAGAGCCAAAAGTCACTCAGAGTCACGCGTCTGGTGTGTTCTGACATTTATTTTGTGCTGCTGGCTGCTCCTCCCGAGGCAATCTCTGTATGAGGTAATACCTTGAGAAAACATCACTGTTTTATGGGAGAGTGAAAGAGGGGCTGGGGCAGGGGCCACGGGTGGGATTGCACTGCACAGACACAAAAAGGACATGGTTTAAATCCAGACAGCTCTTTGCAGAATCTCAGTAACATTTGGGAATATCAAGGCCTTTCAGAGTCAGGTTTTAAGCAGGAATTTTAGTTTCATATCAGTCTTTTTTTTCTGCAGAAATGTGGAACAAGTAAATAAAGGAAAGCCTTAAATCACTGGGGTCAATTCTATTTAAGCATGATAACCTGTTCAGAGGTGAGTTACCCAAAGCTGGGCTGGTGGGGAAGGCAGCACAGCAAATGTTGGTGCTGTCAGCTGTAGAGCACAAGGATGCTGACACAGAAATCCCCCCTGGTTTCAGTGGCCTGTGGTTTAATTCCCATAAAATGAAAATGCTGTGCAGATCTTATCATGCACTGGTTTTGTTAACAGCAGCTTGTGGTCTTCCTGTGTTTACAAAAGTCTTCTTTAATTGAACTAAAGAACAAATTATTTCTAATCCCATTTGAACTTGAAGACTGGGCTCTACTTGAAATCTGACCTTGAAGATTTTGTTTCTCTGCAGCTTTTCCTGGCCTGTCACTGAGACACTTTTAAGTCCATGGAATTCTGGCTGGGTCTGTGTCATTTGTCTGTCAGTATCTTTACATGGAGTTCACTGATAATTGTAGTAAATCAGTTAGTTGGTAATATTCTGTATATATATACACATATATATATGATATACAAATAGAATATTTGCAAATATTCTGTATATATATACACATATATATATATATGATATATGCATATAGAATACTTGGGAATATTCTGTATATATATACTCACATGTATATATATGAGATACACATATAGAATATTTGGGAATATTCTGTATATATATATGATATATACATATAGAATATTTGGGAATATTCTGTATATATATACACACACATATATGATATATACATATAAAATACTTGGGAATATTCTGTATATATATACACATATATATGATATATATATAGAATATTTGGAAATATTCTGTATATATATACACACATATATATATGATATACACATATAGAATATTTGGGAATATTCTGTATATATATACACACATATATATGATATATAGAATATTTGGGAATATTACGTATATATATACACATATATATGATATATATATAATATTTGGGAATATTCTGTATATATATACACATATATATATGATATACAAATAGAATATTTGCAAATATTCTGTATATATATACTCACATGTATATATATGATATACACATATAGAATATTTGGGAATATTCTGTATATATATATACATACATACATACATATATATATGATATGTACATATAGAATATTTGGGAATAATCAGTATATATGCACACACACATATATATATGTGTGCATATACATATTTATATATATATATATTAAACCAGGTCTCATGGCATAGTAAGATACTGTGGAACTGTAGGTAGATGCTGTGTAGCTGAACAGGGAAATAAATCAGATTTATTATTTATATATTTGAACCCCCTTTAATGACTCTGCTTCATTGCTTGTCCTTGGCAAAGTTCAGTGAGTGGAGTAAATTCAGGCTGCCTCTGTGGCAGCTGCGCATTCTCTGGTGGTTTAATTTTAAATATGAACTCTGCAGCAAGAAATGCATCAATATTTCAGGTGTTCTGAGCAGCCTCTGGCTGTGCCTTCAGCGGGCAGCATCCCTTCCCCAGCTCTCTGCTCTCTCTGTGGCCTTTGGAAAGTGCCGGAGTGTCAGGTGGATGATTTATGATTTCTTCCCTTTTCTTCTCTACCTACAAGGCAGAAATCCTCCACAGCAGCAGACCAGTGTCACTGTAAGTGCCCCTGATTTGGGGTGTGTTTGGTTTTTAGCTCCACTGCTGCTGGCAGCTCACCCCACCCTCCTGAGAGCCCTGTCCTGGACAGCTCTGGGAGCTGCTCGCAGCCATCCCACACTCTGTGCCAACAGGAATGAGGCTCAACAGGAATGTGAGGCTGCAATTGAGGGGAATTCTGTAAATAAATAACACCAAACAATGGCATTCCTCAGCTCCCCTCAGTAAAAAATAAAATAAATTACCATAACTATGTAATGAATGTCATTATGATAGGACTGCTTCTTTCTTTCATTCCAAATGGGAATAATTCAAGCAGGGCATAGCTGAATTTCCAAGGCAGAGTAAATAAAATGAAAACTGGGTTCTGTTTCACAATAACCATCACTAACTAATTCTTAGACTTTGTTATGAAATATTCAAGTTGTGAAACTTTCAGTTATTCTTTAGAGATACCTGGCGAGGTTTTTGGCTTAGGGTTGGGATTAAATGTGTAAGATGGTGTTCCTTGTTTGGATTTAGATGTTTATTAGTTTTATTTATGTTATAGTTTTACAAATTGTGAGTTTTATAGTGCTTTAATAAACTAAAAATGGACTTGCATTTTTATGAGGTTTTTTAAAGATAAACAGTGTAATTAAGAAATGACACTAATTATTTTTATTTTTAACTTAATAAACAATTACTTGTGCTTTGCAATGTGGATTTTTTAATCTAATTACACAATACTACTTTAACTTGTGAAGAAGAAGGATTAGTTTATCTTGATTTATATATATTATCATATTTTAAAACTTTAAACTCTAAGTTTTCTACTGTGTGATATTACACACTTTTATTTACTCTACACGCCCACAATCCCAGTTCTATCATTTAATTTTGAAGCTTTCTCCACAGTCTCAGGCCAAAGACAGTGTTCTGGGGATCAGCACAGAAAGTCTGAAATTCCCAGCAGCCAGGGAATTCCAACAGATACAAGATAAATTCTTGCAGTCTGTGGCTCAACATTTGGAGAATATTGTGGAATATTATATATTTTCATAAAAGTTGTTGGCTAAAGCTGCTGCAAAATTGATTCTCTTGAAATGATTGAATGTCAGGTTTGTTTTCAAGCCTGAGATTGCTTAACTCCAATCCTCACTACTCCTGTTTATTTTCAAAGCTGAAGTCATTTGTTGAAATGTGAATCATGCCAGAGCTTAGCTCTTTGGAGATTGCCTCATGTTTGAGCAGAAAGACTGAATTTAGAGTAATAACATCTCACTAATTAACAGCTAATGAGTGTTTTGGTTATCTCACTAACACATATTTGGAGTAAAGAGTAGCAGGGTCAGTCCTGGGCTCTCTGTGCTTTCCCAGCTCCATTCCTCTCAAAGAGCTGCCAGTTCCTGATATGTGTTAGGGCCGCTTTTGGGGAAGGTTTGATCTCTGGAATGCCAAGTTACCATTTAAATTTGAAGAAACTGAGCATTTAAAGTGGTTTTCCAGTGGCCAAGAGGCAGCTTCAGCATAATGTAGCCAAGATAATTGTATTTAAATTAAATGTGTATTGGACATTGGTGATGTCCACTAATGCACTTCCCTCACCTGTTTCTGCACCAGAGATAAAACCCAGGAGCTCATCCTGCTCCCCACAGAATTCAACCAGGACAAGGCTGTTCAATTCATGGGGAGCAGAACTGGAGTTTGAGGGTTTTTTTGCAGTGGTGAACGTTTAGTTTTTCAGAGGGGCATGAAAGCTGTGTGTTGATGTGAGCTGGGTGCTCTCCTCCTGAGGCACATCCCTGACTGTGGGACCTTCCTCCAGCTCTGGCACAAATCTCCTGGCTTTTCCCATAAAACACATCCAGGATCCCCAAAGCTTCCAAGAGGTGATGCTCACATTCCTCTTAAGGGAGTCCAAAACAAATTTGGAAAGATAAACAAGTGATTATTGATAATTCTGTAAATTAGGTTTATATTTAACTTCTACTTTTAGTATAGGCATAAATATTCGTTAACACTAAGCTGAGTGTGCACCTCCTAGAACAGAACAATGGATTTCAAACTTCATCTTTCCTGTGTATTTATTGCAAAAATACAGTCTAAAATAATAATAATAATACATATGCTTTATTCCTTGTTTTCTTCTCTCCCCTTGCATGTTTATACAGAATTAATGGTTGGGCAATATTTTACTGGGTGATTTCAGTATAAAAACTTCTACCATCCATTATCCATATCCTTAAGAAATTTCTTTAAGAAATACCCTTATTCCTTATGAAATGCTGCCCAAGGCAGTGCTTACATTTGATTATTAAGAAATTGTGTTTATCCACGATTGAAACCAGTGGTGAAATTCTTCTGGATCACAGCAGAAATAAATTATTAATGTACGTATTGCTATTGCTTTCCTTGGGGAGGTAGATTTCATGTAAAACAACAGCATTTTGTTAGATGCAATGCATTAGATGCATTTTGTTGGATGCATTTTGTTTGATGAAATGCACAAAGCTGCTCTTCTTTAACACTTGAGGTGATGTTCTGTGCTGTGCAGGTTTTGAATTGTGCAACAATTTTTTCCTTGCACAAGAAAAAAGCAGGGAAGGCACCCTAAGCTTTGGCTTGAGCAAAGAAAACACAGAGAGGCTGATTCCTTGTTCCTTCAACAAGATCAGTGTCAGAATAATTCCTTTTTATCAACAGAGTTATCTTTTTTGTTGGAATCCTCCTTTGGTCCAAAGCAGATACGTGCAGCCTGAGGGATGCAAGGGATGGATTCCTGGAGGAATGTCTGTTTGCATGGCCTGGATCAGTGAATTCTGCTTTATCCCAGCTGTCCTGATGCATAATAATTGCCCATAAACTCTCTTTCACATTAATTATTTCATATCAAGTCAGTCTAGAGGAAGGAAAATTGATTAGGAACCCAAGCAGACACTCAAATATCTGACAACAGCAGTCTCCAGTTCTCTGACACCTTAAAAACAACGTAAAGTTTCTAAGCACAGGATTCTCAATAAACCAGTTTTTCTAAATGAAATATGTGGATAAAGATGAACATGAGTGGTTGTTAGGAAGTTGTGCAGAGGGAAATGAATTTCCACTGCCACTGTTGACTTTGGGAGCAAGATTGTACCTGTTTAACAAGGCTCCTTTTATATTGTTTAACAGCTGTGAACGGTGTGCTTCTGATGTTTCATCATTTCAGTGCATTTTCACTTCAGTGCTGGAAATCACATCATGTTTTTATTACAAAATATTGTGGGATGGAGTAGATTTAATCAGTATATTTGTGTGTTTTCAGGACATTGAAGGCAATACAGGAAGTTTTCTATAGACACTGATTACAGATAAATACATCCTTGATTTTCTTTCCTTTTTTTTTCCTGCAGGGCCAAGGCTTTTCGTGGAAAAAAGGTCCATGGAGAGTATGACATAAAGGTGGAACAGGTAACTGACTTAGCCTGAATGTTATTTTTATATCTTTTATATTTATATATATAATATATATTATAAATGTTCTTTTTATATATTATATATATAATTTATTTTTTTATTTTTTTATTTTTATATCTGTACATTTATAGACACATATATATTTAATACATGTGTGTAATCCCTCCCTGTGGGGATTTAAAAGCTCTATGCACGTGGCACTTGGGGACAGGGTTTGGTCTTGGATTAACGGTAATGGAGATTATTTGAGAGGGGTTTTCCAACCTCAATGATTCCATGGTTCTCTGTGCATTCATGTAGAGAAAAATTCACAATCTTTGTACCCCAAACCCCTCACAATTAAGGAAATGTGGTGGTTTGGGCTGGGGCAGAGTTGATTTCCCCCCTGAAGCTGCTGGGGTGTTGGTTTCCTATGATTGCACTCACAGCTTTGGCTTTAGCTCTTGAATTCTGTTTATCCCAACCCACAGTTTTCCCACTTTTACCCTTCTGGTGGGTAAAAAGCTATAAAGTTTTCCCACTTTTACCCTCTGGGTGGGAATGGGTGTGTGGGGCTGAGCTGCCAGCTGGGGTTAAACAACAACAGCCCTTTCTGGCACCCAAAGTGGGCTCTTCTGAGGGGATTTTGACCATAATTCTCACAGCATGAAAAACATCTTGTGTTCAGGAGCTGTTGCTTAGAGACTGTGAAGTTCCCAGACACTCCGTGAATTACGTGTGGCAGTTCTGTATCACTAATTCCCCACTCAGGAATAGAAATGTGCTCTGGGTGCAGTGCTGGCTTGTGGGGGTTTTAAAAAAAATCCATAATAAATAGGAATAGGCACGGAGATATAATTTAGAGGGCACTAGCATTTTATTTAAATAAAAATCCATAATAAATAGGAATAGGCACGGAGATATAATTTAGGGTGTGCTACAATCATGGCTATTTTATTTAAGCTGAAACTTGGGATTAAAGAAGTCTTTTCACTGCTTTTGAGTCTTGAATTGCTCGAGTAGATGCTGCTGTACAAAGCATCAGTCCTTGAGTTGTTTTGTCGTTGGATTTTCAAGGAGGGAGGGAAATTTGTCATTAACTGCGCGCACCCAGCTGATTAAATTCTCTGTAATGGTGCAGCACCCACTCCTTCCACCTCGGAATAGCTGATATCCTTGGCCTGGGAGCACGGAAAGCTTTGCCAGGGCTCTTTAGGGGTATTGAGGGAGAGGCAGGAAAAGGAAAACAACTGGTTTGTCCATTCCCACCTAGGCCAGGGCAGGCAGCTGGCAGCACAGCCCATCTCTTCACCAGCAGCAAAAACTCCTGGTGCACCTGAGACACACCCAGGGACACACCTGGGGATTTTGGGATCATTTTGGATGATTTTTGCATGTTTTTATGGGGTTTTTTTATTATTACTTGGTGGTTTTCTGAATTTAGGGTTAATTTGGGGTTGATTTTCGGTGATTTTGGGTCACTCACCCTCCCTGGCCAGGTTGTCCAGCTCCTGCTGGGGCTTTTGGGGTGATTTTGGATGATTTGGGGAGATTTTGGGCTTAATTTTGGGGTTTTTGTTTGCTTTTTTTTTTTGCATTTTTGGGTGGTTCTCTGTATTTGGGGTTAATTTTGGGTTAATCTGGGGTGATTTTGGGTTCCTCACCCTCCCTGGCCAAGTCATCCAGCTCCTGCTGGGGCTTTTGGGTATTTTTGGCTGATTTAGAGATCATTTTTGGTGATTTTTGCATACCTTTATGGGTGGGGTTTTTTGTATTACTTGGTGGTTTTCTGCATTTTGGGTTAATTTTGGGTTGATTTCAGGTGGTTTTGGGTCACTCACCCTCCCTGGCCAGGTCATCCAGCTCCTGCTCAGGGTTTTGGGGTACTTTCGGGTATTTCAGGTTAATTTTGGGTATTTTTATGGGTTTTTTTTCCTGCTTTTAGAGGTTTTTTTTTTCATTTTGGGGTATTTCAGGTTGATTTTGGGTTGATTTTAGGCAATTTTGTGTCCCTCATCCTCCCTGGCCAGGTCATCCAGCTCCTGCTGGGGCTTTTGGGGTATTTTGGGGTGATTTTGAGATTATTTTTGGTCATTTTTGCATTTTTTAATTTCCTGGTGGTTTTCTGCATTTTGGGGTATTTTGGGGTGATTTTGAGATTATTTTTGGCGATTTTTGCATTTTTTTATTTCTTGGTGGTTTTCTGCATTTTGGGTTAATTTTGGGTTGATTTCAGGTGATTTTGGGTCACTCACCCTCCCTGGCCAGGTTGTGCAGCTCCTGCTGGGGCTTTTGGGGTGATTTTGGATGATTTTGGATTATTTTAGGCTTAATTTTGGGTATTTTTATGGTTTTTTTTTTTTTTTTAATTTTCGGGTGGTTTTCTGTAAACCTGGAATTCCCTTCCTGTGCTGCTAGAACTTTCACCAGAGAGAGCCTGCAAGTTTCTGAGCCACACAAATCCTTTTGTTACACACCAGCAAACAAACAGCAGCTACTGCAGTGTCCAGCTGCTAATGCCATTGATTGTACTATTGTATTATAATGGTATTATTTATTAGAGCATTTATTTTTATAGTATTTATTGTCATTTTTATATTGTAGTATTTTATATTTCGTTTTTTAGTATTTATATATAGTATTAAATACTATCATATTTTATATTATCGTGTTTATTTTTATATTGTGTATTATAGTATTTATTTTATAGTATTTATTATTTATTATTATTTATTTTTGTATTTCTTGTAGTATAACAGTATTATTTATTATAGTATTAATTTTTTTAGTATTTATTATAGTTTTTATATTATAGTATTTTATATTTAGTTTTTAGTATTTATATACAGTATTAAATACTATACTATTTTCTATTATAGTGTTTATTTTTATATTGTTTATTATAGTGTTTATTTTATAGTATTTATTATTTATTATTATTTATTATGGTATTTATTGTATATAATATTGTATTATTATTTATTATTATAGTATTAATAGTATTATTATTTATTATTATAGTATTTCTTGTTAGTATTGTTGTTTATTATTATTATAGTATTTGTTGTATATAATATTGTATTATTATTTATTATATTATTTATTGTATTATAATATACAATTATAATAATTATATATTAGTTATTTCATTTTTTCTCTGCCTTTCTCTACATATATTATCTTCTATCACCCACTGAGCTTTTAAAATGGTTTATTAATTGGAGGCAGCTCAGTCTGGGCGGGGATTGGCTGAGCCTGACCTTTGCAGTGCCCGCACAGAGATGTCATTCTCTCCCCATGTGCAGTTTTTGCAATGAGCTCCGAGTGCTGTCCCAGGGCTCCCAGGAGGTGTGCGGGTGCCTGGGCTGAGCGAAGCCAAGCCCTGCGTGCAGCACTGGGAGGAACAGCTCTGCCCTCCCTTCCCTGAGCTCCAGGGCGTGAAACGCTCCCAGGAAGACTCGCAGCAATTCCATTTTTCAGGGGGGGTTGTGACACTCTCTATTCTGTGCTGCTGCTGCTGCCTGGGACAGCACAGACACTTTTATTTATCCACCAGGAGACAGCTGGCTGCGTTTCAATTCTTCTGCTGGGTGATGTTATTGTGAAGCGCCTTGAGAGTCTAGGCTGGTGAAAGGCTGGGGATAAATGTAAAACATCCTGTCCTTTCCTTCCAAATCACTGCAGATTCAGAGGATGGGAGCAGCTCCCTTTAAATCCCACATTTCCAGGGTGAGAAGACTTTTGGAAAAGTAGCTTTAATTGAGAATTTTGTGAGACAATTGCTCATTAGCACCAGGTTTTTTAAAAAAAGAGTAAATGCGCATAAAGAAAATCAAAAGCGTGAGCAGCATGAGGAGGCACAAAATTCTATAAGAAAATGTTATTTTAATTCTGGTTTTGTGCTGTTTTCTTCAAAACTTTCTGTCAATGTTGAGCCTGCATTAATCTCTTTGATAACATTGTGCAAAGCAAAACTATAATCCCTACAAACATGGAGGAGTAAATCCACTTGCTACTGCCCCACAACCCATTTCCACAATCTTTTTTTACTTTTTGCTCTCTTTGGATTAAAACCTTTTGAAATGTGACAAATACTGCCGGATCAATGCGCTCTTGGTGCTCATTTTACTTCAAATGTAGATTGTCAGCACTTCAGGCCCTAATGCTGAAAATAAGAGAGTTGGAAAATAAAGGTAAAATAAACCAGACTGACTAACAGGAGCCTTTTCTTCACAGGCAGAATTTTCAGAAATCAACTTGATAGCCCATGCTGATGGCAATTATGCAGTTGATGTCCAAATCATTCGAAATGGCACAAAAGTTGTCAGGTAAGCAAAACTCAGTGGAACAGCAGCAATAAATGGCATCAGGTGTGCATGGGAAAGGTGCTGAGTGCTTCGGTTGTGTTGGTGGATTTTGAGTGATGCCCCTCAGGGAGAGCAGAAAATAAAATATCTGATTTGTGACAACCTTTTTGGGACAGGGAGGGCACATCTTGACATTTTAATCATGGGGAAAATGGATTTATTAAGGGAAAGAAATCCAGAATGAAGAATACATGGTTGGGAGTTGGGGTTATTGATTTGGGTTTTATGTTTGCTGCAGAAGGACCCAGATTGGGTGATTTTGTGCCAGCCAGACTTTCCCAGAATAGCAGAATTTATTTCCAACATGGAATATTTTCTATTGAGAGAGACGAAGTCATAACACCCCTCTCAGGGCAGTTCCTGGAACATTTCAGCCTGTTTGAAACATTTTGGTTTAAACACCTCACATTTCCCAAAAGCTGTTTTGTCTGAAAAGGATGATGCCAAGGAAGGCAGGGTAAATTTAACTTTTGGGTTTTTTCAGTGAGGACATCAACAGCCCCATAAAAAACAGGCCAAAAGAAAAAATTAAGGAAGTATTAGAAAAGTTATATCAGCAAAATTATTGTATTGGCAAAATTATCAAAACTATATCCAATATTTTATTTAAATTGTGAGAATTGCTCCCATTTTGGCATTTATGTGTAAGTGAAGTGTAGCAGTTGTTTGGCTGAAAAATTGAATTTAAAGGCAGAGCCACACAAAGATGTCCTGGATCTTTATGGTTTGAAGAACATATCTCCAAATAAAAGATTTGAATATGTCTACTCATTCATGTAAAAAAACCAACCAAACAAAAACATAATAAAAAACCGAAACAAACCAAAATACCAAAAGAAAAAAAAACTCCAGGAAAAATATTAAAGATAAGTTTATGCTTCAAAATTCCCATTCTTTAATCTCTGGCATGTTTTAAAAATATTGCAGTTTAATACAAAAACAATGATCTTGTGCCAAACCCACAAGATTATTTCCTTGGAAGAGTAAGAGATTTGATTTTTCTTGGGCTTGGTGGAATTTTTTAGTCAATGATGGAAGTTTTGGAGCCAAGAAATCTTGATCACTGCTCCCTGGTGGCTTTTCTGTACTATTCCAAAAAGTGTTTTAAAAAGTATCAAGGCCAAGTTGCCGTCAAAACACATCAGGAGAAAATGAGGGTTGGGAACCTCCAGAAAATAACATCTCCAAAGATCTGCAGGTCATGAGAAAACTTGGTAAAAGTTCTTTGGAAGAAAAGGAGCTTTGTGCCATCAGATAATTCTGAGAATGAGATAACAATATTATAGTTTTATGTGTGATTTGTTTACCCAAATAGAACTACCTGAAGCTGATAATTTTCCCTCAAATCTGGTGTGAGACACCTGGGGATGTGGCTTGCAGAGGTGCTGACATGATGGGAGAGAATTCTCTGTTTCTGTGATAACTGGAGATATTTGTTATCAATAATAACAAATTATTAGGCCCAAAGTGAACTTGTATCACAGACTTATGAGCAAATTATTCGTTAGAAAAATCATAGAAATTTCAATGACAAATTTTGCTGGTTTGGTTTAATTTAGGAGGAAAAAATATTTAACAGGCACCGACTTGTTTGTTTTTTGTAAATGAAAATCATACCATGGAAAATTATATTTTCTGCAGCATAATGCCGAGATTTTTGGATTCTTGATGCTTGAGCCACAATTAAAATTTTCCTCCTGGCCTCCTTCTGGATGCAGTCACTCTATCCAGCATTAATTAGAGAACTAGAACAATTATGGGAATGTATCTTATTCCTTTGAGGAGCTTTTGCAAAGCAAACGGTATTTATTTATTTTTAATTTTTAAAAAGTACATCCCCTCCATTTCCCAATTCTTTCATTAAATTGGTCTTTGAGAGGACACTTTCTGTTCTTTTATTGGAAACCACAGCACTGCCTGGGATGTGTTATCCCCCTTATTTTAATAAATGAAAGTTGCCTCTTTCTTTCACTGAGGAGTCTGCAATTTTAATGAGAGCATGTGGGAATTGGAAAAACAGAAACTTCTACAGACACTGAACAGTTTGACTTACAACCTTAGAAAAAGCTTAAATTAATATAGAAATAAAATACACAAACATTAAAAAAAAAAATCATAATCTTATGTTTCTATAATTGTAAGAAAAAATATACCTCAAGTAAAACATTATATTAATAAAATAGTGGAGAGTTTATAATGTAAGGGTATGGCTTAACAGAATAAGCTAAAAGTTTAAAAATTATAATAGAAACATATATATATATATATATAAATATAACAAAAACCTATTAAACAAAAATATCTACAGTACAACAAAATTAAATTTTAAAAAAGGCAGAAAACAAAATAAACCTTACAGCAACTATCTATTAAGTTCAAAAGTTATATATTACCTTATAACAAAAAACCTGTAACTACTTTTAAACTAGAACCAGCTACTTACTCTCATAAATCTCACAGCCTTTAAAACTAAAATATTTATCTGAACAATAAATCAATTTAACCCAAAAATAGTCCCATCCCTTCATTATATAACAGCAATAAAGGCATCATTAATCCTCTAAGTATTATATTCATGCTGGGCCAGTAAAGTGGATTTCCATGTTCCAAACTCTTGAAACTTTGATCACAGCATCTCAGGGCTGTGCTGCAGATATTTTTTAGGAATCCTGTTTAAAGGCAAGGATTTCTTTACAGGTTTTGCTCATTGAGCTTCAGTGCCATTTTGGCGACTCTTGACTGCAAATCCTTAATGTTGCTTTTGCCAAATCCTGCAGGTTTGGGGCTGTTATTTATTTTTTCAGTGGTAAAACACTGGCACAGGGTGCCCAGAGCAGCTGTGGCTGCCCCTGGATCCCTGGCAGTGTCCAAGGCCAGGCTGGACAGGGTTTGGAACATCCTGGGAAGATGCATTTCCACTAGATGCCTTCCACTAGAATAGAAAATGAGCTTTAAAAGCTCTCTTCCAACCCAAACACTTCCATGAGCCTGTGATTTGAAATTCAAGAATCCAGCTAATCTACTCGAATGGCTGCATCCAAGCTGGGATCTCAGAACTGCTAAAGCAATTTTAACATGGATTTTAATTGTATCGTTGTTTTTATTCTGCCAGACTGAGAATTCAGAATGATTTTGTAATCTTCAGAGTGTCTCACTCCAGTAAACAGCTTGGATTTATTTAAGGCATGTAAATAATTTCACCAATTTACTATGCTAATTTAATTTACCCTGCAGTTATACCTCTTTTAGGAATGTGAAATCTTCAAGCTAGCCTGGGCTTTCTTCCCCTATAAAATTGGAATGCAGAAAAGACTCTTTCAACCATCAGATTTGGGAGTGAATTGCCCCTGCTCTGGAGGCTCTGTCCTGTTGGTTTGTGTTTCCTATTTTCCACAACCTTCTCCAGTAACAAAATGTCAGGGTTGGAGTAAGGCGAGGATGGTGTCAGATTGTTGGCAAAGGTGCAGGGTGATAGGCAGGGAACCACGGGGAGCAGCAGGGGAAATGCTGGTCAGACACCAGAGAGAAAAGGGGGAAATGCAGCTGCAAGTCAAAAAATTCATTTTGACAAGTCTCTTGATCAAAAGTCCAGTTGTGATTCTCTCTGTTATGGTCTGATTCCATTTGCCAGCAATGGGGTTGCTTCATCCCTTACTGTCCTTAAAACAGCCTGACAATAATTGTGGGAAAAAAAAATAAAAGAAATTGTTCCCCAAAAGCCCAAGTTTGGGGCAGAGCCCTTTGCCTGCTTTAGTTTAGCTTATCACTGCTCAGAAACTGAACTAAGGACATACCTGAAGGTTATAGATGTGATTTATCTGTCAGAAGGAGAAAAACCTGAAATCCATGATGATTTCTCTCCCCTCTTGGAGAGAGGAGCTTCATCCTCATCCCCTTCCAATAATGGAATTCGGTTATTGAGGGGATGCTGAACAGATTAAGGGTGTTGCAGCTTTTCATGAATCCACCATGGCTCTTTCCACCTTGTGTCATTTCCCTTTGGTTTGACTGTTTTCCTTGAAGATATCTTTCCATATTTTCACTTTGGTTTGAGTGTTTTCCTTGAAGTCATCATGGCTCTTACCATTTTTTTCCCTTTTGTTTGAATGTTTTCCATCATGGCTCTTTTCATATTTTCACTTTGGTTCCAATGTTTTTCATGAAGCCATCATGGCTCCTTTTATCTACCCTTTGTTTATTTTGGGCCATTATCTCTTTCCTCTTTTCTTTGGTTTGAGTGTTTTCCATGGAGTCATCATGGCTCTTTCCATATTTTATCATTTCCCTTTGGTTTTTCACCCCGTGTTTTTCCTCTTTTCTCTTTGGTTGCGTATTTCATGGCCATCATGGCACCTTCCACCTTTTATCATTTCCCTTTGGTTTGAGTGTTTTTCACGAAACCATCAGGTCTTTCCATCTTTTCCCTTTGGTTTGAGTGTTTTTCATGAAGCCACCATGGCTCTTTCCATCTTTTGTCATTTCCCTTTGGTTTTGTTTTTCATTGAGCCTATAATGGCTCTTTCCACCTTTTTCCCTTTGTTTTGAGTGTTTTTCACAAAGCCATCATGGCCCTTTCCTTTTTTCCTTTTGGTTTGAGTGTTTTTCATGAAGCCACCATGGCTCTTTCCATCTTTTATCATTTCCCTTTGGTTTGAGTGTTCCTCATGAAGCCATCATGGCTCTTTCCATCTTTTTTTCCCTTTGGTTTGAGAGTTTTTCATGAATCCACCATGGGTCTTTCCATATTTTCGCTTTGATTTGAGTGGTTTTCATGAAACCATCATGGCTCTTTCCATCTTTTATCATTACCTTTTGATTTAGTGTTTTTCATGGAGCCTGTCATGTGTCTTCCCATCTTTTATAATTTCCCTTTGGTTTAGTGTTTTCCATGAAGCCATCATGGCTCTTTCCATTTTTTTCCCTTTGGTTTGAGTGTTTTCCACAACGCTATTATGGCTCCTTCCACCTTTTGTCATTTCTCTTTGGTTTGAGTGTTTTTTATGGAGCCACCATGGCTCTTTCCACCTTTTGCCAATTCCCGTTGGTTCGCATGTTCTGCCCTATTCCCCCACCAGCCATTTCCCCCCCTGCACACATTGCTGTAGCAGGAGACCCAGTTTGCTGGTGGATTCTCATGACCATGGGTGTTTTCTGGCAGGTCGTTCCGGCCCGACTTCGTGCTGGTGCGGCAGCACTCGTACAGCATGGCGGAGAACGAGGATTTCCGCAACCTGATCATCGGCATGCAGTACGCCGGCGTGCCCAGCGTCAACTCCCTCGAGTCCATCTACAACTTCTGTGACAAGCCCTGGGTGGTGAGTGCTGCTGCTGCTGCCTTTGGGGGCCCCCAGAGCAGAGGCCAGGCAGGGTTAAGGGAATAAAGTGAGGATTTATGAAAGCCTTCAGCAGGCACAGCTTGGGCAGC
This sequence comes from Camarhynchus parvulus, assembly GCF_901933205.1. NCBI lineage: Eukaryota > Metazoa > Chordata > Aves > Passeriformes > Thraupidae > Camarhynchus > Camarhynchus parvulus. The sequence continues at coordinate 1,662,800 of NC_044582.1, read as the reverse complement.
CACAGCCTCCAGAGGCTGCACCCAAGGTGGGCTGTAAGAGTATAAATGAGAGATGTGGGACTTTAGGCGGCTCTTAAAAATGCAGTTTATTGTATGCAAAATGCAGTTTATTGTTTACAAAGTGCAGTTTATTCCATCCAAGATGTTCCAGCAGTCCAGGGACATGGGTGACAGAGCTGTGCCCACAGCTGCCAGCTCCAGCTGCAGGCAGGCCTGGAGACCCTTAGTTTAGGTTACAAATGCATATATATTTTTCTTTGTTTAGCATCTTAATACAGTAGAACCAATCTATACCTTAACTTCTACCTATAGCCTATCATAACTGCTGTAATTACCATATTCATGTTACTGTTCTCCAGTCACTAAAAGTCAGTACCTTGCAGTTTAAGCTAGAAGTTGTTTTTCAGTTTTCTTGCAGTAGAAAATTCTGAGACCTTTTTTCTACTTGCAACTTTGCTGACTTGTTTGCCTGTGCTATCTTTCTGCTTGGTAAAAACATCTTATTTGAAGTAAGTTTATCTTTTGCTCTAAGTCAAAAAAACTCTTTCTAACTAACACACCTTTTGTCTTCTTAGTTATCTAGTAAGACTCGCTCAGTAATTCTTTTCTTCTCTATCAAAACTTGCTTCCATCTCTATTCTTTCATCAAACTCTACATTTAAAAATCTTTCTGCTAAGCACACATATCTATGAGACTTTCTTGTCAAACTTTCATCCTTCCCAAGAGTGGACCATGGGCACGAGTTTGTCACACAATTATCAGTTTGGTCATTCACAGATCAGGGGTTAATGCTCCAATTCCAGCTGCAGGTAATGCAGTCATTTACCCCCAGTTTGCTCCCCCAGCTCACTTTTGGTTATACTTTTTGGGGCCTGAGGCAATGAGGTGTCCTTGAGTTCCAGGCCCAGAGAGGAATTGTTGTGTCTGAATAAAACCTGAAGACGGTAACTAACACTGTATGGAGTTTTAAAGTTATACCCTAATGCAGTACAGGATTTGAGAAACAGAAAAGCTAAATCCTAAGCTGGATTTAAAAACATAAAAGCTAAATCACTGCACCTGGAAATTTCCTGGGCCTGGCATTTCAGCTGCTGCACTGCATGTTTCACTCCCCTTCATGAACGTTGATTATCAAACTTCCCTCACTGAGCAATGAAATTGTGGAAGGATTAAAAACCAAACTAAGATATTTCAATAATTTTTTATTTTCAAAGAGCCAGTGTGGAGACAGAGAGCAAAAATCTTAGTACAAATAGAGGAATAAGCGAGGCATCCAAGGGAATGCCTCCCCACTGCTAACACGCTTCCTCCAGTGAGGAAGGAGTGTTTATTCACAATTTGTCTGGGAAAAGCAAGCTGAGAATATTTCTCATATTTGTGGTTTTGAACATAATTTGAACAGGCTCTAGCCAGTGTTTTCCTCATTCCTGTGAAATTTTTGGGGCTATGCTTTAGCAAGGCCATCTGAAGGGACTCGTTTCCTCGTTTGAAAGCCCTTTTCATAACCCTGTGCCTCTGTGGTAGGGATTGGTCCTTTCAGTTACCCCCCGAGCACTGAGGCACCCTGGAGAGCCACTGATCTTTGCCAGCTCCAGAGGAGAAGCCAGTGCTGTTTTCTTGACAAATTCTGTAGAAATGGAGGTGGAATTTGGTGATCCTTTTGGTTCATGAACAACTAAAAACATTAGCAGCAACAAGGTAAAATGTGTGCTGTAAAATGTGCTGATCCACAGTGCAGTCCCTGCTCCTACAATTCCATTGCCCAACAGCTAAAACAACTTTAAAAAAATCCCACTTCTCATAAATAGCCAAAACTTCATTTTTCCCTCTGGTATCTGGGTAAGAAAAGAACAGTTGTCAATATTTTTCACACTGCAGGGAAGTTTTACTACAATACTTTTTATTGCCTTGGAGATGTTAATTTTTTAATACTTACTATGAAAATCCCTCCAAACAGTTGTCAGCAGTTTTTAACATATACCTCTTGCAGCTCATTTGATTATCCTTTTATGCTGCAGTAAACTGCTGCAGGGGGGGAATAAATAATTGATAGAGCATTTACAACTTCTCAGTGCACACTGTACATTGCTGAATTCTTTATTTTAGTGCATCACATTTTCCAGCTGTGTGGCATTTCCCAGTGCTTTGATTCAGTGGGTGGGGAGGCAAAGCCAGTAGCATTTCTATGCAATAAAAAGAAAGGAATAATTCCTCCTTACAGACTGCCATATCTGTGTTTTTATCACTTTATCACTGCCCTTAGTGTGGGTCCTATTGAGGAGTGTGAGCTTTTAATGTGAGCACAGAAATAATTTCTGTACAAACACCAGGAGCTCTGTCTGGCTTTTTAACTTGAATATCCTGCCTTGTGCTGGTGGTGGTGCTGGGAGATGTAGAGGCCTCTGTGTATATCCCAGAGCAGCACAAAATCCTCATCAGATTTGGGATAGGACAACAATGGAAAAACTCGTGGCCCATGGGGGGATTTTTGGGATGTGGGGTCAGGAGTTCAACTTCAATGCCCCTTGTGGGTCCCTTCCAACTCAGGATATTCTTTGCTTCTATAAAGGCATTTCAGAATACCTTTCTATAATATTTTCAGATACCCTGAGGGGTAAAAATCCCTTAGCTCAGCCAACTTCATGGATGCTCAGATGTTGCAGCAGAAGCCAGGCGCTGTTGGTTTTGCCAACATCATCATCTGCCTCGTTTGGTTGGACCAATCTGGTGTGTGCTCCCTGCCTGGGTGAAATCCCTGCTGAAAATTGTTGTGGATGCCTGGGAATGCACTCCTCAGTCTGCTGCTGCCTGCTGAAATTAAGGGTAAAATCCACTGTGCCATGGCCATGGCCACGCATGGATTTGGCATCAATTAACCCCCTCTTGAGAACATGGCAGGGATTTCTTCCTGCACAATCCCTCTGTCAACACCAGTGCCCTGATATTTGTGTGGAAGTTCTCTCTGCAAACATTTCAAGTGCAAAAGCCCCACGGAAAAAGGAGAAGCAGAACACTACAAAAAGCCATAAGTAATAATCTTTATTAATTCATGAGAAATAGATTGACTTTCCTGCAGGTAAAATGTGGAGTGGCAGAAGGGAATTACTGCTTTGATAACAGCAGGGGGAAAAAAGGGGGTGTGCAATGGAATGGGCCTTAAAAGGATGGGAAATTATTGAGTTAGCCATGGGCAATGAGTCTTCCTTGTGTCAGAGCAAAAGTAGGAGTAGTGGAGATCTGTAGGAGGGGAAGTCAGGGAGGTGAGATGGCTCATAAAAGGGCTCCCAAATAAAATGAGAGTTAGAACTCAATGTACGAGGTCTTTGGGCTTTCAATTATTGCTCTTCACTGTGTCAGGTGTTTGGTGTTTCAGGAACACACAGCTCCAGATGTAGAACATCTTTCCAGCTCTGAGGGCAGATTCACACTCTGTGCCACAGGCTGCAGCTCCTGCCCTTAATTGTACAGGAAAGCTCCTTTTGTAGCCTGGCTTTCTGTGCACTTGCCAATAGGCAGTGAACAAATCTGTGTTTGATGTGAGGTGCATCATTGAAAGGTGGGGTGTTGTAGTTACGATATTTTCTGAAAAATCCTTTCACTAGGATTTTTTCTCCTGAGAAGCTGAGAGGCCTCAGGAACAAAATGTAAGCAATGGTTATCTGCTGCTGTGGAATGCAACAGGTGCATCTGTGATTGGTCCATGTGGTTGTTGCTAATTAATGACCAATCACAGTCAGCTGGCTCAGACTCTCTGTCTGAGCCACAAGCCTTTGTTTTCATTCTTTCCTTTTCTATTCTTAGCTTAGCTAGTCTTCTGATGAAATCCTTTCTTCTATTCTTTTAGTATAGTTTTAATATAATATATATCATAAAATAATAAATCAAACTTTCTGAAACATGGGGTTAGATCCTCGTCTCTTCGCTCATCCTCAGACCCGTGCAAACACTGTCACAGGTGGGTGGGACAATGGCCAGGGATGTACTGAGAGCAGGAATTAAAGCTTGTATTCCCTGGTGTCAGGGCATGCCCAGCTCCTCCAATGCACAGCAGGACTTCAGAGCACTGCAGAGCCCTGTGAGAAGCTGGGCTGCGAGCAGCCAGGTGGGAGGAAACGTTGGGATGAGTGTGTGTGGTGAGAGGTTTGTGCTCTGAAACGTGTCCAGAGTGAGGGGTTGTTACAGCACTTGGGTTATTTCACTCCTGGGATAACACTTAGCACTTAGCTCATGGAAAATTCATGGCCCTGCCTTGAGATGGATTTCACTGAAATGCTGGTAAGGATGTCAGAAAGCTGGGGGAAAGCATGGCTTTTATAAATAAAGGCTGAGTTCTTCATTGCTGAGCTCACACAGAACTGTGGAGGAACTGTTTTAAGGTTCGTGCCCTCCTTGAAGAATTATTATTAAAACATTAGAAAGTTTCGGTGCAGGGTCATGTTGCAAAGGAATTGTCTTGGGCATGAAATAGCCCCATCAAACAAGACTAGAATTTTACCTGGTTCAATTTACAGCTACACTGAGTTAAGGTGAGGCAAAAACATCCACTGCCCTTGTAGGATTCCCAATTCTCTTCACAGTTTTACTCATGTTTAATGGGGTGCAGATCCTGCTGTAAAGCATTTATGAAAAGTTAATCCAAAGTTATATTTGATATCATTTAAATTATCTGTTTTCCTTTAGAAAACATTATCCAGGAAATGAGGGAGGCTTCCCTTAACTGAGGCTTAGGAGCTTTATGCAAACTTTCTCATAGCACATGATGTCATTGTCCCTGGGGGGATTTGAGATTTAAGATCCATGTGGATGTGGAACTTAAGGACAAGGGTGAATGGTGGACTTAGAAGGTCATGGTTAGTTCCTGGTCTGGGTGATCCTGGAGGGGTTTTCCTACCCAAATGAGTCTGTGGTTCCATGGAGGTGTGTGAAGTAATTGTGGAGGCCAGAAGGAGCTGCAAAATGTGGTGATGATATCAGAGCTTGCAGCATTAGGTGAATCCCATTATTTTAATTATGAAATGATTTTTAAATAATTTCATAATTAAAATAATAATTTCTAAAATATTTTAATTTTTTAAAATAATACAATATATTATATTATATTATATTATAATGTTTTATTATATTATATTATTATATTATGTTTTATTATATTACATTATATTACATTATATTCCATTATATTATATCATATCATACTATATATATTAAAAATAAAATATATTTAAATTTTAAAAATACTATCAAGAAAACCAACAAAAAAACATATATTAAAAATACAAACTGTGATTTGCCAGTGTCCTGTGTTGAATTAAAAAAACCCCTGATTCTTCCTGCATATATCCATTTGCATGATTCTTGTAATGATTGATGTGAACCTTGCATGCTGGAGGGTTTCCTTCAATTGAACCCTGCTGGATTTTAGCTTCAGTTTCAGATATTGGTGATGGGGGTGCAGTATTTTTGGAGCGCCCCAGTTTATTCCCTGCCCACCCCACTGTGGCCAGCAGCTTGCTGATAGGTGGAGTCAGGCAGGGAGGTGGATTTGAGTGGTACCAAACAGGCAAACTGGCAAACTCTGATTTCATTGTCAGGGGCTGCAAGGTTCTGTCACAGACATCTTTTATGAAAAATCCTTTCCTTAGGATTTTTTCTTCCTGAGAAGCTGAGAGGCCTCAGGAACGAAATGTAAACAATGGTTATCTGCTGCTGTGGGATGCAACAGGTGCATCTGTGATTGGTCTCATGTGGTTGCTTCTAATTAATGGCCAATCACAGTCAGCTGGCTCAGACTCTCTGTCCAAGCCACAAACCTTTGTTATCATTCCTTCTTTTTCTATTCTTAGCTAGCCTTCTGATGAAATCCTTTCTTCTATTCTTTTAGTATAGTTTTAATGTAATATAGATCATAAAATAATAAATCAAGCCTTCTGAAACATGGAGTCAGATCCTCATCTCTTCCCTCATCCTCAGACCCCTGTGAACACGGTCGCAAGGTTCAATGTCCAAGGCTGCTGCAGATGGAATAAAGGGCTGGGCTTTATTTCAGCTCAGGCTGTGATGTGATAATTACAGGCATTACAGGGGCTGGGCTGGTGCTTCCAGCTTCTTTCTGACAGTGCTAAACCTTCCAGGCCTGCAGAGACCCCAGAGCTGCTGCACTTGTGCACAGCAGCTGTGCATGGCTGAAGAGGAAGAAAACCCTCCCAAAACCAGCCCAGTTCCACCAGGGCAGCTCTGGCTCCTTTAGTGCAGAGGAAAAGCAGCCCAGCCCCTGCAGCTGGCTGCACATCTGCTCTCCTGGCAGGTGCAGGGGTGCTCTGGGGATTCAGGGATCTGCTGCTGCCTCAATCACACGTTCACTCTGCTTTAGGAGGGGCACAAGGCTCATTTGTGAGCTCTGTGACCCTCGCTGGCTCTTGCCAGGGTGGTGGAGGGGTCTGTATTTAGGGAACAGGGAGTCCCTGGGGGATTTGGGGAGCCCAGGAGAGCTGAGCTTGGGCAGAGCTGTCCCAGCCTGGCTCTGCAGGGGTGGGAGCTGCTGCTGAGCAGCTTGGCCCCATCAAAGCGCACCCCTGGCACTCTGCTCCAGCGCTCCAGGGATGGGGGAGCAGAGGAAGCAGCCAGGAAGGGCCAGAGCTGGCAGAGAGGGAGGCAGGGATACCCGGGAGAGTGTGAAGAGAGCTGGGAGGTCCTGGTGCTCTTCACACAGAGCTCCAGAGGGGAGCCCATTTGTGCTGAAACATCTTCAGATGTCCCACTCTGCCCCATTGTAGGAATTTATTGTTATCAGGGCTTTTAAATGTTAAGGCAGTGCCACAGAACACTCAGTTATGCCAGAATCTCTCTCCTTGCTCAGCCCCAGCCCTTGGGAGGGAAGGCTGGGAATGGCTTTTTTTCTCAGACCTGGTAGTTTTGGAAATCTCACAGTTGTTGTTTGTTTCTTTTCCTTCAGTTTGGGAGCAGGCAGCCAAACACTTCTTTACAAGTTTGTTGATATTCTCCTTGGTTTGCTCCTCTTGCCAAGCTTACACAACTCTGACTTCATGTGCTGTGCTCTGCTTTGCATTTCTTTTGCAGATGCTTTTCTGCTTATCTGTCTTCACCTTCCTGCTCTAACTGGACGTTTAACTTCTCTATTTTTACCTTGTTTTTTCTTGGAAGGTCTGTTTGAACTGCCCTCTCTTGCTGTTTGATGCTTTCTAGTGCTCTTCCCCACCTTGTTTTCTCCTCTGTGCTGCTGCTCCAAGTTGCTCTCTTGTGCTTTTCCCACTCCCAGTTATACTTTAAAAATCTTGAGCAACAGATTGGAGCACTGGCAGGACATTTGTCAGGACTCTGCAGGGAGGAGCAGAAAAAAAAGAGATGAGCTCTGTTCCTTCCAGCTTCCTGTTGACACAAATTATTGAAGCTATGCTAATGGGAGACACAGCCACGCAGAGGAGATTCAATTTTGTGTCAAAGCATCTTCTGGAGAGCAAACCACAAACAAAATGAATGTGTGCAAGAAGAGAGGCATTTTGAAAAACTATTTGCTGTAAATCTGGGGGATTTTCAGTGCTATTCCATGTTGGGTTAAAAAAAAAAAGAAATTCTAAATGTTTATTTCACTGTAAGAAAATCCTGTGCTCGTTAGCAAAAGCCAGATTTGTACAATAATGCTGAGCAATGGGATAGAATTTGGCTGGTTATTGCTCTCTTTTATATGCCAGAGGGGATTTTCTTAAAGGTCAAGGCTGGAGAACGCTGCCCTGCAATCTGGATGCAGCTCAGAGAGGGAAGACATTTGGGGACACTCAGATTTGATATTTCAGTCAGTTTTATGCGTTCCACTCGATCAAACCTGGGGCCAGCACTGAACTCTCTGGTTCCACCACTCTGGCAAGACTGAGGTGAAGGCAGGGCAGCCAGAGGGGTGCAGGGACCTTTCCCTGCCCTGTCCCTGCAGGGAGCTGCTGAATTCCCTCTGCCTGCCCAGGGCTGCAGCAGGAGCTCCCTCTGTCCCAGGCAGGGCAGGGCTGCTCCGGGGACACCAGGACATGGTGGCAGGGCTAGGACAGCCCCATGGGACGTGTGACAGTGTCTGCATCAAATTCCATGTGCCCAGCAGCAAATATTTGCCCCACTGGCCAGTTCTGTGGCCTTTATCCATAGGAATTTTGGATTTACAGAAGGATATTGGATTTACAGATTTCAAGTGAAGTCAGAGATCTGTGCATCTCCAGGTGCTTTTCCTCCAAGCAGAAATTTCTCAAGAACAGAATTCCTGCATAAAAAACCTGAATAAAACCTGTTTTAATTGTCTGTCAGCCAGTAAAGATTTTGGTCTCCTTGCCTTGTTTTAGAGCAAAACATGTTGATGGATTTGTCGTGCAAGACCTGAAAGTAAATTCACAAAACTGTGTCAGAAGGAAGGTGAAAACATTGTGAGCGTTTTGGGCAAAAGACAATTTAAGACCAGGTTTGAACACTGAACTGGAGCAAAATTGATAAATAAAATTATAAGTTTAAATGCATAACTAGAAATCTAAATACATTAAACCTAGTAGTGTGTTTGCTCTTTGCACCTCTTTATAGAGCTGGTTTAGTTTAATCTAGTCTTGGAATATGAAGAGAATATTCCAACCTTTCCTGCTGATTTTGCTTTCCTAAAATAAGTAAGGTCACTTGAAAATCCTGGTTAAAAAAAAAAAAAAACAGAGATCCTTAAATAATAAATAAACCTCAATGTGGTGATGATTTTTTCTGTTCCACACAGCCACTAATTCTCTCAGCTCTCTATTCATCAATCCTTGCATGCACTCTCAAGTGCTTTATATATAAACAGAGTATGGCAGTATTTTGCTTTGACCAGCATTTACTGCCATCAGGATAATTTAAAGCAAAAATAGAATTTTTGATTACATTCCTGAATTTTGTAGTAGGTTGTTGCCACTCTGCCCTGTTCTCCTCTGCACTAAAAAGCAGCAGTGGGAGCTCTTGATGTCCATTACAGACTTGCATTGCATTGGACATTCCTAGGGGCAGGAAATTCAAATGGACTTTTTAACTGTTTCTTACCTTCTAGTGGAAGAAACTGTTTTCGAACAGAGGCTGTAAATATTCAAAACAGGCCTGTAAAACTGGGGTTCAAGTCCTTCGTGTTATCTGCTGGTTCTGCTACAATACAGACTCAGAATCTCCTTTTGTGCTTGGTTAAGGCAAATATCCACACCACACCTGAAGGCCACATTGTGGATATTAAATGTGATTTCTTGTGCAATATTAATATATTATTACAAAGGAAACGTGTGTGTTATATAGCCTATTAAATTATCTTAGAAAATAATTGTTTCAGTAGAAATCTAGGCTATATCTGCTCCTTCAGTGTGTGCCTGTGGTGACTCAGAGCTGAGGAGGATCAGGGGGGTGACACTCCCCTTCCTGACGCAGGAATCTGTCACCCATCCAGGAAATTCCCTCCTGTGGTGATGGCTCCACCAGGGCAATCCCCACCCCATCCTCTCCCTCTCCTCCAGGGCAGCTCTCCCACATCATGTCCACAGCTCCCACCAGCACTGCCATTCCCCTCTGGCATTCCTGGATATTCCACTTCCACCCTCAGCTCCAGCCCCCTCTGAGATGGATGCAAAGTGTCCTGGTTTCTTTTTGGGGTGTGTGAGCACCACCCCTGCTCTCCGAGGTGTTTTTAGTGGGTGGCTCAGTTTAAAATGCTGTGAAATCCCTGTTTGGGTATCCCCAAGGAGTCCTCTGGCTCTCCCTGCTGGGCCTAGCAGGGGCTGGCTGGTGGTGTCTGAGGAGTGGCATTGCATCATGGAAACCCACCATAGAAACCCAACATGGAAATCTCCACCCTGGAAATCCACCCTGGAAACCCACCCTCGAAATCTCCAACATGGAAATGCACTATGGAATTCCAACATGGAAACCCACCCTGGAAATCCACCCTGGAAATCCACACTGTAAATCTACCATGGAAACCCAGCATGGAAATCCACCATGAAAACCCACCCTGGAAACTTACCCTAGAAATCCAACCTGGAAACGCATTCTGGAAACTCACCCTGCAAACCCAACCTGGAAATCCACACTGGAAATCCTACATGGAAACCCAGTCTAGAAATCTACTCTGGAAACCCAATCTGGAAAGTCACCATGAAAACTCACCCTGGAAATCCACACTAGAAACCCACCATGGAACTCTCCACCCTGGAAACCCACTATGGAATTCCAACAGGGAAACCCACCTGCAAACCCAACCTGGAAATCCACCCTGGAAATCTACCATGGAAACCCAGCATGGAAATCTCTACCCTGGAAATCTACATCCTGGAAGGCCATTCTGGAAACCCACCCTGGAAACTCAGCAGGGAAACTCACCCTGCAAATCCACCCTGGAAATCTCCACCCCTGGAATTTTCATCCTGGAAATCTCCACCCTGGAAAACCACTATGGAAATCCACCCTGGAAATCCAACCTGGAAACCTACCCTGGAAACCCACCAGGGAAATCCACCATGCAAATCCACTGTGGAATTCTAACATGGAAATCTCCATCCTGGAAATCTTCATCCTGGAAATTCACCATGGAAATTTCCACCCTGGAAAACCACCCTGGAAACCCACCAGGGAAATCTCCACCCTGGAATTCCAACACAGAAATCTCCACCCTGGAAATCTCCACACTGGAAATCCACACTGGAAACCCACCAGGGAAATCCACCCTGGAAATCCACCATGCAAATTCACACTGGAATTCCAGCATGGAAATCTCCACCCTGGAAATCTCCATCCTGGAAATCCACCCTGGAAATTTCCACTATGGAAATCCACCCTCAAACCCGCTCTGGAAACCCACCCTGGAAACCCATTCTGAAAACCTGGAAATCCACCATGGAAATCCACCATGAAGACCCACCCGAAATCCACCCTGGAAATCCACGATTGATTCCTTTCTCTACAAGTTTCACTGAACTCAGTATTTTTATGGAAACCTCCTATTTGAACTGGACCTCATCTGTAAGAAGCCCCACAAACAAGAAAATCTCTTTCTGTTGCTGTGAGCCCCAAACGCTTCTGAGAAGCGCTGAAGCTCAAGGCCATCAAAATAAGCATGAGCACAAATGTTTCCCTGCTCAGAACACTGAACTCCCTGTTCCCATAGCAGTGCAATAAAGTATTTTTTCATTCAGCATTTTCTCACTGCTGGAAGAGCACCCAGGAAGGAGTCCCCAGAGCCTCTCAATTTCCATCAACTTTTTTCCTTCTCTAAATTTTCATTCCAAATAAAGGGCTCCAGAAGCCTCTGGATCCCTCATGGGATTACCTTTAGATTATTCTTGTATACCAGGCGTGTCTTGATCTGTGCTCTACCCTTGTATGCTCATAGCATGTTTTCCTTCATTTTAATCCTCATGTCTTCCTTAAATCTCACTTTCCTCACTGTTTACACATTTTGCCAGTGTCTCTTCCACCAGCCATCATCTCCTTGCCAGATGCCTTCTTGCCCAACCCTGCAAGCCAGGAGATGTTTTTATGTCTCTGACTGTGACAATTTTCTGGTTCTTTGGGATTTTTTTAAATCCTGTTTTTCCAACTGTTGTAGAAAACTTTATTTTTCTCTCATGGATGCACTCTGCTAATTTGTAAGCCAGTTCATGCAGCTCTTCCAAGGGCATGAGGTTTTTATTTAAGACTTTTTTTTTGCATCCTGTAGAAGCTCTTGATGGTTTGCACCTCATCAGCTGTAATTCTAATGTGAAAATATTCCAGCAGTTAATGACATGGTGATTAGTGGGAGAGCTGTGCCTCTCGGGTTGCGGTTCTCATGCTGCAGGGGAAGTGCTGGAGGCCAGAAAATGCCCTTGGAAATTCTGGATAGCTGGAGCAGACAGCCCAAATCCCTGTGGGAAGGGCCAGCACAGCCCCAGGGGCTGAGCAGCTCCATCTCAGGAGGTGCTGCCAGAGCCCCAGAGGGTGAGGAGGGAGCAGGAGGGGAAGGAGGTGAGGAAATATCAGCGGCAGCCAAAGGCAAGGGGGAGATGCTGCTGATCCTGGGCAGGGATTGAGGGGAAATGCACCAGGGGCAGATCTCACCTGGGAGATGAGACCCCTGCAAAGCCTCAGGAACACCTCCCTGAGGTACAAAACTCACCATGCAGGTCCAGGGAAATGATCCTGGCATTCCCAGTCCCGCTGTGCTGTCTTTGCTTTGGGTCCTGCTGGAAAACCACTGGGATATTGGGACACAAAGCAGATGATGGATTTTGGACCTTACTAGCCCAAGAGATTTGGTAACAGGATGCCTTGGCAAGAGCAAACAGAGTTTGGAGGATTAAATCAAGATTGCAAGAAGATTTAGTCAGATGGTGTCACTGACATATTTTCTGAAAAATCCTTTTGCTAGGATTTTTCTCCTGAGAAGCTGAGAAGCCTCAGAAAAGAAATGTAAATAATAACTATTTGATGGCTGTAGAATGTAGTCTAGAGATGCTTTACCAACAGGTGCATCTTTGATTGGGCTCATGCAAATTGGTTTTACTTGATGACCAATCACAGCCAGCTGTGTCAAGCTCTGAGTTTGTCACAGGTTTTTATTTTTTTAAAAACTTTCTGATGTTTTTTCTTTTTTAGAATAGTTTTAGTATATAATGTAATGTAATATAATATAATTATATAATATCATATTTAATATAATATAATATAATATAATTATAAACATAATATATAATATCAGCCTTCTGAAACATAGAGTCAAGACTCTCATCTCTCACCTAGTCCTGGAGACTTGCAAACACCACCATAAGAGGGGTTTACCAGGAAAAACAAAATTACATCAGACTTCTGCAAGCAAGAGATGTTTAAAATGTAGAAATTTGTTTCTGTGATGATTAACCCAATCACTGTAATAAAACATTACTAGTCTTCCCAGAATAAGTATATAAGCAGTTGTACTCAACAATAAAATTGGGATTTTTCAACCTTCACACCAAATCCCAGTCTCTCTCTCTTCATCACTGATGGAAACCACTGAAGGATCACCAAGTTCTGTTCCAGTTCCCATCTCCCCTGCACTCTGCTCGTGCACCCAAACTGATTTGTAGGAGCTGTTTCACCCTTCAGTGGCAGTGCCAGGGTCTGGGTGGGCTTTGGGTGTTGTTGGCTGGGGGCTGTGTACAAATTTCAAATAGGACAGGACTGCTAAAAATGTGTTTTGTTTTATTTTTTAGCAATAGTTTCATTACATGGTTATGATAAAGGGAAGATGCTATTAGCTCACATTTTAGCCAGTAGACTACGAACTTAATGTTACAACTTATTTTATAAGTTTTTTGACTAATTACACAAAGCAAAAGCATATTGAGAGTAGTTCTATTTAATTGCTGTAAGTGCACGTACTTTTGGTTAAAACGATGTTTGCTTATTTTGAATACAGTATTTGCTTGTAAGCCTTAAAACATAAACACAGAGCTGTGTGTCAGCTCCTGCTGGCAGAGGAGGGTGTCAGCTGCACGCAGGGTCTGCTGCCCTCCATCCTCCTGGGAGGAACCAAACCTGTGGGAACTCAGCCCTCTGGAAAAGCATTCAGGGTTTGCTCACGTGTGAGAGAAGAAATGTTCACCAATCTCAACAAAGAAGCACATGGAGGGCACAAAAAGGTAACACAGATGCTTCCCAGGTAGTAATAATAATAATAATAATAGTAATAATAATAATAATAATAATATCATCAAAATTACAGTAATTTAATATTAAAATACAGTACAGACGCTGTGTTTAAAGTGCAGATGTAGTGAAAAACCTTGGCCAAAGTTAATTGACTCCCACACAGAACTTGTGTCAAATGTATCCTTCCAGCACTTTCCACACAGCTGCTCCATTCCTCCTCCCTCTGAAGGGTCTCAGATTTTGTGTCTCAGTTTGTTGGCCTCCAAGGGCCCCTCTCTGTGCTTCATCTCTCACTCTCACAAGATAACTCAGCATTTATGGAGTGACCAGCCACATTTCTGAGCCTCGGCCTGAAAATGGATATTTCAGCCTGAAAAGGGACATTTCAGCCTGAAAAGGGACATTTAAGCCTCAAAATGGACTTCAGGTCATTTTCCTGGTGCCATATGAAGAGATAAAGAAGGCAATTTCTTTGTTAAATTTTTTTGATGTAATTTTCTTCGTTAAATCCCTGAAATTGTAACATAGCCAGCCCATAATGCAAACCAAGACTGCAGACTCTCCAGGGGCCCTGTGCAGGTCACTGTGGGGCAAAGGGACCTTCCCTTTGTGCATGGAAAGGGAAAATCCCATGGCAGAGACCCCCATCCCCTGGTGAACACTGAGATCACACCAGAAAACTGGAGAATTTTACTTCAGGAGCTTCAGTCACAAATTCTGATCCTCATTAATGCATTTGGAAGGAGGCAAGTTTATAGCTGGACATCCATAGGAAAAGTGGATTTTTTTTATTTCATGGAATTTCTTCACTCTTAAGATGAGCCCACCCTTAGAGCAGCCAGAGATGAGTTCAATCTCAGCTGAAAGTAGTTTTGTTTTGGTTTTTTTTAATGAGAGAGGTTGAAGAAGTGTTCACCCATCCAAGTTTTCCCATTTTGAAGCTCCTAGAAAGTTCCAGCTGCTCTGGGTGGGTGTAACAGACTGCCCAGAGCATCTGGGTGTTGTTTCAGCTCCCATGAAGCACCAGATGGGCAGCTGGAGTTCTCAGCTTGTAGAAAGGGCAGTTAATGAACCCTCAAAAGAGAGAAATCTCTGACAGAACAGGCTTAGGAACACCCACAGCCCAGGGCTCCTGCCTGAGCAGGTGTTATAAATGAGAAGCTTGACTAGGCCGATATTCCAGCAGCAATCAATTTATTAATTAAAATGGTAAAGTATGAGCAATACAGTGCTGGGTACAGTGGGGGAAGTTTTCCCTCCAACTGCACACCAATAGTTGAGGCTTACTGATATTTATAGAGGTACTCCTAAGCTTTCTCAGCAGTTTCTATTCCCAAATTTTACTCATCAGCAGTTTCTATTCCCAATTTTTACGTCACAATTCCATACACTATTGTGATTTAGTTTTTCTCAAGATGTATCCCAGAAAAGGAGTATCCCAGGTGGTGGTGGTGGTCTGGTTTCTGAAAGAAGAAAGAAGTATCCCATCTGGTGAGGTCCAGCTCTCCAGATGTGGGCCCAACTTTTAATTGCAAGGACTATAAATCTCATGACAGTTATGTCCAGCTTCCCTTGGTCGAAACCATTAATCCTTGAGTTGATGTTCATCTTTTCTCAAGCTGCTTTTCATGTTTTATTAAGGCCTGAGATAAGCATGCTTCCTTTGTATACATTCTAAAACTATAGTTTCAAAGATCCTTGCTACAAGATATATTCTAAAATTATACTTCAAAAGGTTAATATTGCAAAACTCTTTAAGGATTAGCTACAAGCAGAACGTTTCTGTCAAACAGCAACATCCTTAACGCTTGAATTCAAATGCTCCTAAATCAACTTAAGACTTATAAAGGTTAATTGCGAACAAAAGATAGGTTCAAAGGCCTTTTTCCATGCTTTACTTTCCTCAGTTATTGTCAGAATTTGTCTTCATAACTGTCCTATGGTCGGTTTCCACACATATCACAGTGACAAATACACACGTTGCCTGTATGTACCTGACACAAAACACAGTTTGGTATTTCACACAGGGAACAGGAGAGGGAGATGCCATTCCTGGAGTTAAATCCTACTAAATTCCTACATCCCAGGAAATTCCCCACTGGAAGGGGCAGTGCCACAAATCCTGCAGCCTGGCCAGAGGGATTGGCAGCTTTCTGAAATTAGAGGCAGCACCATCTGCAGGAATTGTTTTTAAATATCATATCTGATTATCTTTGAGGGAGGAGCTGGTGTGGTTTGCTCAGGAACAATCCCCAGCCCCTCAGAGGTGGCAGAGATGTAATTATGCATAATTTAACTCCTCTTAAGGAGTTAACTTAAGCAAAGGAATTATCTGACTCTTTATGAAGAGAGAAAAGGGATTTTTGGTGACTCCTGCTTGGTTACAGCACAATCTGTGCAGTCAAATTTAGAGTTCCACTCTTGGGGTGGTGACACCCCAGAAAGATTTGATACTAAACCAAAGGGAATAAATGGGTTTTTTACTAAATATTTCTTCTCTGTGTCACATCTTGTTGGAGAGGAGAAAAAGCACAGCTGTCACTGTCCTGTCCTGTTCTGTTATAAAGGAACAACCCTGGGTGCGGAAGGATTTTATCCTCACTAGGAAAGAGCTGACATTACAACAAATACTACAAAACCCAACCATTTTCCTTTTAAAATAATAATCTGCAAACTGTAAGCACACAGGTACCTGAGGATATCCCTGTTTGACTGAAAATAAGATGCAAAATTGGAAAATGAGAAGTAAATTCAGCTTGCTAAACTGAGAACTTTTTTCCACTCTCTTGTTTTTTTCTTAAGATGTAAAAATTACTTCTGCTGAAATACTAAGCTCTAGGAGTTGGGGGGATTTTAGATGATTATGGGTTTTGATATCCATGTAAAATACTTCACTGGCTCTGTTAATATTTTCTATTTCATGAGCTTCCCATGTCTGTAAACATTTGACATTGTATTAGATAATTCAGTAATTTGTCATCTAAAAAGATTATGCTCCTGCTCAGAAATGGTGTTCAGCTGCTGAAAAGGAAAATATAAAAATATATAATCCAAATCCCACTTAAAAATTGATAAAAGGTCATTAAAACCTAAATGAAATTCTTCTTTATAAAGAGCCCAGCAGCAATCAGGGAAAATAAAAAAGATTTATGGCAGTTTATGGATGTACAATTAGAATGCTGAAATTTGGTGTGAATTGGGGCTGAATTTATCAGGTTGCATTTTGGGAGGGAAATGATTGACAGGAGATTCCCAGATTTGTAGATACAAGAGGTGAAGCAGCATCTCAGCATGGGAAAGGATAAACCATCCCCCAGCTGTGGCACTTTGAGAGATTTCTCTCCTTTGCCTCAAAAACTCAAACCTGCTTTTCCTACTTGCTCTTTACAAGCTGAATTACTGGATTAGAGGACACTTTGGAGTGATACATGTCTGTTATCTGTGCTTGATAATATATTATTTTAAGTAAACAAGCGTTTGCCAGCAATTAATCTCAATTACAGCTTTCTTACCTCTTGCATGAATGACAATACCCCTACAAAAAATGCCATTTTCTCAGTGTCTTCTTCTCCCTTCCAGTGAAAATGGAAAAGAAAATAGGGAAAGAATCACAGGAAACACAGTCATATGATTTTATTTTTCTTTGGAGGTTTTTACTTAAAGATAGGTAAATAGATTTATTTTAACCTAACCATTGCTTGGCAAAAATAATGTATTTCATGGTCAGTATTTTCTTGTGGAATTTGGAATTTGGCTCTTGCATCAGAACTGAAATATTGAGTAAGTTGTCAGGAATGCTATTCACAAACCACCTTACTTTGGTAGCTGTGAGAATATTTCCTTTCCCTGAGGCCTGGTTTGCACAGCCCACAACCCAACTCCAGTTCCTTAGGTTTTTGGTGAAAACTTCTCATCATGAAGGTATTTTCCACTGGCCTTCCAAATTTAAAGATGCATTTCACCAAACCTAAGTAAACACCACTAAATTAAACAAGTCCTCTCAGCCAGCTGGAAATGCAAGCAAAGCTTTCACGAGGTTTTCTTCCATTTTAAACAGTTTTTGCTCTGCCTGCCCCCAAGCCTCTCCTCAGAGAAGGTATTTTATCTGCACTATGGACAGAGTTGTATTGTTCTGTGCTTTTTGTGCAGTTTGCAAGCAGCAAATCCCACTATTGAGTGTTGTGCTGAGTTGTTGATGTCCCGTGCTGGCGCAGGGACAGCTGAGCACATCCCTGGGACTGCTCTGCCCTCGGGCTGCCAGAGCCTCCTGCTCCCTGCAGCCCCCAGCCCGGGCTCAGGGGGCATTCCCTCTCCCAAATGGCACCAGAGGAGAGGGATCTGCTCAGCAGAGACAGAGAGCAGCCCAAAGATATCTCTATTTAATAGCGAGTTCTCTAGTTTTACATGTAAATGTTGTGTGTGAAGCTGCTGCTGTCCAGAGTACAGCTAGGCAGGACGTGTCATGGGAGCTTTAAAAGAATGTTGTATCAGAATATTTGATAGAAAACATGAACAGGAATGGCATAACAGGGAGTAGTTTAAATCATCCTCAACTTTGATGGTGGGGCAAGAATGGCCACTTGTTATATCAGAATATTTGATAGAAAACACGAGTAGGAATGAAATAACAGGGAGCAGTTTAAATCATCTTCTCCTTTGGTGGTGGGGCAAGAATGGCCGTGTTTTATATCAGAATATACCATAGAAAACATGAACAGGAATGGCATAAAAGGGAGCAGTTTAAATCATCCCCATCTATGGTGGTGGGGCAAGGATAGCCACATGTTATATCAGAATATTCTGAAAAAACCATGAATAGGAATGGCATAGCAGGGAGCAGTTTAAATCATCTTCTTCTTTGGTGGTGGGACAACAATGACCATGTCTTATATCAGAATATCCCATAGAAAACATGAGTAGGAATGACATAACACGGAACAGTTTAAATTATCCTCATCTTTGGTGGTGGGAAAAGAATATTCTGATTTAACACAAGGTTTTATATCAGAATATTCTGTAAAAATCATGAATAGGATTGGCATAACAGGCAGCAGTTTAAATTATCCTCATCTTTGGTGGTGGGACAAGAATATTCTGATTTAACACAAGGTTTTGTATCAGAATATTCTGTAAAAATCATGAATAGGATTGGCATAACAGGGAGCAGTTTAAATCACCACCATCTTTGGTGATGGGGCAAGGATAGCCACATGTTATATCAGAATATTCTATAAAAACCATGAGTAGGAATGGCATAATAGGGAGCAGTTTAAATCATCCCCATCTTTGGTGGTGGGGCAAGAATATTCTGATATAACACATGGTTTTATATCAGAATATTCTATAAAAACCATGAATAGGAATGGCAAAACAGGGAACAATTTAAATCATCCTCATCTTTGGTGGTGGGGCAAGAATGGCCATGTTTTATATCAGAATATTATATAGAAAATATGAATAGGAATGGCCTAACAGGGAGCAGTTTAAATCATCCCCATCTTTGGTAGAGGGACAAGAATATTCTGATATAACACACGGTTTTATATCAGAACATTCTATTAAAAAACCTGAATAGGAATGGCACAACATGGAGTAGTTTAAATCACCCCATCCAAGGATGGCCATGTGGGGATGGCTCGTGGCTGCAGCCTGGGAGGTGGAACTTCTCCTGTTTGTTCCTCACCTGCCCTGTTAGCACAGCACAGTTACTTTTATCTCTTTGCCAGCTCTGCCAAATCGATGTCAGGGAGGTGCCAGCCACTAAATGAATGGTAAATATGCCTGGGCTTTAAGAGGAGAGAAAAGGTAAATATTTAAGAGGTAAATATGCCTGGGCTTTAGGTTTAAGAGGACAGAAAAAGGCAAAATTATAATGATTTTGTCATCACAGTATCATCTTCAAACATACAGACAGTGAGACATTTGGAATTCAGGATTCCCATGCATTTCATCTCCTGTACCTGTGAGGGTGTAACTTTTCAAGATGTTTTTCTGTGTTGGTCTGTAGATGAAGTCACAGCTTGGGTGGATTAAAGAGGTGTGTGAGGAGGAGGAGGAGGGAGGATGCACCCTTGGATCTGCTGAGTTCATCAAACACCCAAGACAAGAAGCAAAATGTCCTGGGTAGGAGCTCCTGTGGGCACAGTGTGGTTCCTCTCCTGAGCTGTGTTTTCTCTGCTTTGTTTTGCAGTTTGCCCAGCTGGTGTCTGTCTACAAATCTTTGGGCCCAGAGAAGTTCCCTCTGATCGAGCAGACGTTCTACCCAAACCACAAGGAGATGGTAGGTGCCAGCAGCAGGGCTAAACCTGCTCCCTGTGCCTCCAAAACAGGGACTGGGGGGCACAATCCCCTTCTCCCATTTACTGCATGTTCCAAAAGCCTTTTTGGCAGTTTTGGGAGGGGATGGGATGGGGTGAACACTTGAAATCACTGTGATGGTGAGCTGGAGGGCACTCATATGGCACAGTGGTCACTTTTCACCTGCCCAGCTGCAGATCTCAGAGAGATTAAATGCTTAAAAAGACACTGAACAGCTCTGAAAGCGCAGGAGTCACTTCCATGGTTGGTTTTCCCCCAGTGTTTCCCTTCCTGGTGCGCTCACAGTGATGTGATGCACTGAGCACTGCAGAGCTTTGAACTCAGCCAAAACCAGGCTGCTTGTGACTTGTGATCTCCAGGTACCTGGGCTAACACTGATTCCCAGAGCTCCACAGACAGAAAATAACACAGATGAGGCTGACAGAGTCCAAGGAGCACCTGGGTGATGGTTTTAGAGTGTGGTTCAGTTTTAGGCAGCAGTGAGGAGCAGGGAGTGGGACACAATGACCCCTAAGGGATCCTTCAAACTTGAGATTGGCTGTAATTGCATTGAAAAAAGCAGAACTTTTGGGTGCATTGCTAAACTGCAGTCCACAGAAACAAAGAACATTTCATTTTGGGGCAAGAACTAATTGTTCAGACTTATAAGTTTATATGGCATATTTTTCTGAGTGTAGCAACCCTGTAAGTGGTTTTCCCTGTCTCCATTCCTCTACATTGCTCATTAAAGTCAGAACTTTTAAGTTATTTCTGAGGTTTTTTTGACTTTTGAATGTCGTTCTCCACAGCCAAGTAATTTTTTTTTACATATTTCTATGGTAATGAATGTTAATGTAGAGAAAATGAATCCATTTGGGTATTGCATTGCCACTGAGAACTGCAGCAAGAGCTGCCTGTGATGACACTCGTTTGTTTGGTTTTATTCCTCCCAAAGAAAGCATCTGGAACTTTGTGGCTTGGGAAATAATCAGGCAGTGTGGTACAAGACAACATTTTGTTTGAATTTCTGGAGTGGGTTGTAAGATGATCTGGAAATCAGTGTCTTCTGATGCTGCACTGAAACCATATCATGTTATTTTGTTTTGGGTTCTCATCACTTTATCAACAGCTGGCCTCACTGGCATTTGTTGATGCAGAATTTGGCAATTACAGTTTTAAATATTTTTCTTGGTGTTCCTTCTGCTTTTTTTCCTTCCCTTTTTGTTCTCCAAACGGGAACCTGGAGCTGTCCCCCCCTCCAGTGCAAACCAGCTCAGGGGGGACGTGGGGAGAGGGAAAAGCCCCAAATCTCTGGGAATTGAGGATCAGCCAGAGGTGCTCCTTTCATCCTCTGCTGGTTTGTGCTGGGGCTTTAGGCAATGCAAGGTAAATAAACAAAGATTCCATTCTTTGGTGTAAAAACAGAGCTGCTTTAATGAAACACTTTTTGAAACAGAAACATTCATCCCAGACTGATCACACAAAACGCTGTGAGGCTTTTGAACTCATTGCTGGCTGAGTCATACCTACAGCCTTTCCCTCAGTAATTAGTTCCCTTTATTTCACTGCATTCCCACCTCCTCTGTTCTCTGCAAAAACCACACAGCTTTTCCAACATAATTGCTGAACAATTTAATTAAAACCTATCTGGAACGCTGAGGAAACACCAGCAATATCCCAGGTGGTGATTTTTTTTTCTCTGTTCACCTATATAGACTCCCTTCTCTCTTCTTTGCCCTACTCTCACCAAAAGTCATGTGAGCCATTTTCAAATTAAATTAAAATGCTGTGCCAGGCTGTGTTTCTGCTCCACCCTCTCATGTAACACAAACACAGTTTCAAGAAGTAAAAAGAAAATCGTTGTAAAAAGAATCTGCTGTTGATAAGGTATCAATGCCACTACAGTAAAAATCCTGATATTAAAATAACATATTTGGAATGCCACGTTGTAGTCAAGGCTCTTGCAGAGTCTTCTTCTGGGAAAATAAAATCTCATTCTGAGGTGGGTTTTGTAAAACTTTCCTTGCCACATTTATTGATATGAGGGGAAAAAAATCTTTGTACCATCCATTGTGGGGAGTTTGGGCAGATTTCAGCTCAGGCAGAAATCAAAGTAGAAATTGTGAAATACCTCATGAGGGATATTTTATAGCAGGAAAAGCAGGAAATTTTTAAAAACTAATTGTGGCACGCAATCATTTGTATTACAGTCTGTCCATAAATATCAGAAAAAGCATTTCTTTGTGCAAGGTGCCCAGAGAAGGCAATCTGGGCTGGGTGAGTTGAGGGTTCAGGTCTAATTACTGTAAAACTAAAATAGGACCAGAGCTCTGGGGAGCTAAAAAGCAGGAAAAAAAGCTTGCTGTTATCCAAAAGGCACCATCCCATCAAAATGATTTGGAGACAAATGCTACAGGACTGGTATTGACTATTAACTACTGAATATTAATCATTGAATATTAACCACTGAATATTAACCATTGAATATTAACCACTGAATTTTAACCTTTGTGGTTATTAAGCTCTGTGGGCTTCTCTAGGTATTGGTTGATCTGACATGAGGAAATAAGGCCTAGCTTTGAATCTTTCTGGAAATTAATAATATAAATGCACAGCACTGTCAGTACATGGCTCTGCCAAAACTGTCACTGCAATATCAATTCTGTTTTGGAAGAAATGTAACTTTTTATTCCTTTTTGTTTCATTTATGTAAGTCTGTAGTCCAAACTGTTAGTGCCTAGGAAATTTTTGGTTTGTCTTGAGCAGAAAACAAACTGCGCTTTACATTTGGCAGCACATAGATATGGTTTTAATTTAGGGTTGTAAATTAAAAGAGCCAGACTGATTTATAGTAAATTAAAAGTGAAACATTGGCTTTTATGTATTAAGGGATACTTATTCCTCAAAGGATGACGACACATTTTCCTGTTGGCCTTGCACCATTTGCGTTTCATTTGAAATGTGTAAACTTAGTCACAGAAAAAGTAAATCTTTTTTAGAAGAGCATTTCCAAACCTGTCCTTTAGATAGCAAAATCTGTCAGAAAAGGCAACTACTGGAGACTCCCATCCTGCCTGAGGGCTCTGCCCCTTTTTTCTGGGGCACAAATAGTCTGGACTTGGGCATTTACACTTCCCTAAGTTTCACCACTGTGAACTGAATTACTTTTATAAACTTAAATACGTGTGTGAAGGATTAGTTACTAACTCCAGTCATCAATTCAGGAAAGTTATGACACTAAAAAAGTTACCAGCAAAATGTGCTGTAACCCTTCTCTAGTTTGAGTTCACAAGTAGCCAAACTCACTGACGGGGTATGGTAGGTGTTCATGAAAGAAAAACAATGAAATCCTATTAAACAGGGTCAAACATCTGAGAGCTTCCAGAAATCATTGCAGTGTGAGTTAGGCAATATTTATTGCATGCATTTTCAGGTGAGATTCTAAAGTTTTAACAATGCTGGGGTACAAGTACTGGTCATGTGTTTAAGGAGGTTTTAAGAGCTGCAGCTGCCCTGAAGATGGACATGGTTTTTGTAGCTCTGAGCAGTTTTAGTCTGTCATGATTTGGGCTTGGAATTTGTTCCATGGAAAGCTTAAATCCACGGATTAATGCTTTAACCCATGGACTAAAACTCTGGCTTTTCCTTCAGCAAAGTGTGGTTAGTCCATAGGAATGCTGACCTGGGAAGGGGGTTTTGATTATCAAGGCTGTTTCTTAATTTAGTTATCAATGGAAGTAACAACTCTGCGGATAAAGGAAGCTGTGACATAAGGAAAGTACAAAATGTGGAGCACAGATTGTTTTAATCACAGAAGTGTTCAACTCGATTCAACACATAGGGAAATATTTGTGAATCTTTGTTTTTAATAGCACATTGTTATAATACTTTACATATACACTGTACAATAATTCTTTTGTATCCAAGACTTTCATACAGAAAAAAAAACCAGTTCTATAAAACATTCTGTAGTTCATCAGAAAGATTTGGAATAAAACACGGGGAGCTCTTAACCTGCAGGTGATCAAAACAGGGGGCAAAATTCTGGCAAAATTTGTTCTTGAACATTCACATTGGCAAAATTCTGGCAAAATTTGTTCTTGAGCATTCCTATTGGGAAAATTGGCAAAATTCCGGCAAAATTTGTTCTTGAATATTCATATTGGCAAAATTGACAAAATTCTGAAAAAAATTGTTCTTGAATATTCATATTGGCAAAACTTTTGTTCCTGAATATTCATATTGGCAAAATTGACAAAATTCTGGAAAAATTTGTTCTTGAATATTCGTATTGACAAAATTGGCAAAATTCTGGCAAAATTTGTTCTTGAACATTTATATTGGCAAAATTCTGGCAAAGTTTGTTCTTGAACATTTATATCAGCAAAATTGACAAAATTCTGGCAAAATTTGTTCTTGAACATTTATATCAGCAAAATTGACAAAATTCTCACAAAATTTGTTCTTAAACACTTATATTGGCAAAATTCTGTCAAAATTCTGGCAAAATTTGTTCTTGAACATTCGTATCAGCAAAATTCTGGCAAAATTTTTTCTTGAGTATTCGTATTGGCGAAATCGGCAAAATTCTGGCAAAATTTGTTCTTGAACATTCGTATTGGCAAAATTCTGGCAAAATTTATTCTCGTACATTCATGTTGGCAAGAAGGGGATTTGTTGTGCCTTGGAGGACGCTGCCAGCCCTCTGTGCAAAGCATAACAGAGCAGAGCAGGTGCCTGCAGGAGGCTTGTCCCTCGTCCTGCAGCGGTGCCAGCCCCACGGGCCCTTTGGGGACGCGGCGCTCGTTTCTAGGCCGGTGGGATGGAAGGAGCCTCCCAGGGCGCTGCTTTAGGGAACGTTGGGCGCTCAGGGCTCGCTGATGTCCATGAACTCCTTCTCGGGGGGCGGCCCGCCCCGGTACCAGCTGCAGGTGCCGTCGCTGCGGCGGATGCAGGCGTAGTGGCGCGCCTGGTGGCCCTGCAGCCGCCGCTCCAGCAGCCAGTCCGTCCACAGGCACTCGTTGGGCGCCGTGATGGAGCAGGGCACCGAGTAGCACGTGGTGATCTGGGGAGACACCTGGCCTTCAGCACCCCGCAGCCTCCCGGGACTGGGGGTGTTCCCAAAAGCGGGAATTAACTGCGCTTGTTTGCGTCTATCTGCTCTGCACTCGCCTTGCAGCTTCCTCTGAACTCAGGTTTATACTCAAAAAAAGTGTTCATTCAGATCTATCTGCTCTGCACTCGCCTTGCAGCTTCCTCTAAACAGAGGTTTATTCTCAAAAATAGTGTTTATTTACATCTATCTGCTCTGCACTCGCCTTGCAGCTTCCTCTGACCTGGGCTTTATTCCCAAAAATGGGAATAAACTGTGTTAATTGACATCTATCTGCTCTGCACTCACCTTGCAGCTTCCTCTGACCTGGGCTTTATTCCCAAAAATGGGAATAAACTGTGTTAATTGACATCTATCTGCTCTGCACTCACCTTGCAGCTTCCTCTGACCTGGGCTTTATTCTCAAAAATGGGAATTAACAGTGCTTGTTTACAGTTATCTGCTCTGCATGCACCTTGCAGCTTCCTCTGAACTGGGGTTTATTCCCAAAAATGGGAATAAACTGTGTTAATTGACATCCACCTGCTCTGCACTCACCTTGCAGCTTCCTCTGAACCGAGGTTTATTCTCAAAAAAGTGTTCATTCAGATCTATCTGCTCTGCACTCACCTTGCAACTTCCCTCTGAACAGAGGTTTATTCTCAAAAATAGTGTTTATTTACATCTATCTGCTCTGCACACACGTTGCAGCCTCCCTTGCACTGGACTTTATTCTCAAAAATGGGAATTAACGGTGCTTGTTTACAGTTATCTGCTCTGCACTCACATTGCAGATTTATTTGAACAGAAGTTTATTCTCAAAAATGGGAATAAATGGTGCTTATTTACACCTATCTGCTCTGCACTCACCTTGCAGCCTCCCTTGGACTGGGGGTATTCCCAAAAATGGGAATTAACTGTGCTTGTTTACATCTATCTGCTCTGCAGTCACCTTGCAGCTTCATCTGACCTGGGCTTTATTCTCAAAAAAGTGAATAAACTGTGTTAATTCACATCTATCTGCCCTGCACTCGCCTTACAGCTTCCTCTGAACCGAGGTTTATTCTCAAAAAAAGTGTTTACTCAGATCTATCTGCTCTGCATTCACCTTGCAGCTTCCTCTGACCTGGGGTTTATTCTCAAAAATGTCAACAAACCATGTTTATTTACATTTATCTGCTCTGCACTCACTTTGCAGCTTCCTCTGAACTGGGGTTTATTCTCAAAAATGCGATTAACCGTGATTAATTCAGATTTATCTGCTCTGAAATTACTGTCTGACTTGCAGCTTCCCCTGAACTGAGGTTTATTCTCAAAAATGTGAATAAACACTGTTTATTTCCATTCATCTGCTCTGCACTCACCTTGCAGCCACAGCCCATCTGGTACCTCTGGTTCAGGCTCTTCTTCTGAGACAAGGATAAATCATCCCACGGTTCAATGTAGTTGCACAAGTGGATCAGCACTTTGCCATCACTTAAAATTTGGCCTGCAGCATGGAAAACACAAAAAAATCAAAGCAATAAAAGTGTTTTCTAAATATTAGAAGCGTAAGAACACCTTGAGCTTTTAACTAATTGCACCAAATTAGTCATACTCTAAATTTTTTTTAATTAATTTAATTAGAACAGAGAGAATGTTCTCCTAATTGCACGTTGGATGGATGTAAAAGATTAAAGAAGGATATTTTTCCTAAAGATGTTGATAGTCTGCCAGCAAGGGGTGGATGCAAATGCAGTTAAACTGGATTTTAGGAGTGTCTAGAAAAATTTGTAGGTCCTTGGAACCCCAGGCCTGCAGACACACAGGCAGGTGTTTTCTCATTATGCACCTTTGCATTCCTGGGAAAAGCAGTACTGTTGGTTTTCATCAAATAATAATGGCAAATACTGAATCAAAATTCCTTCTATTTACTGTTTATTGACTTTCCCTTCCTTTGGAACTGCTCTAAGAGTGCTGCAGGAAGGGTGGAAAACGTGTTAGGTCACACTAAACTAGAGCTGAACACAATTTTTACATCCTGTTGTGTTTGTATTTAGCACATAAATGCATTCCTTTGCATATTTTAGCAAATTCACTCCAAGCAGCCACTTCTGAATGCCCAGGAGCATTGATTTTCTCCATTTTACCTGTTAGAAGGTACTGTTTTTTGTTGTTGGCTTCTAGCTTCACTCCACAGAGTGATGAATCAAAAGGGGTGTAGACATACTGGACATCCTTGAGCTTTTCAAAGCCTTTAAACATCTGAAAATGATCAGAAACAGAGTCAGCAGTGGAAAACAAGCATGAAAAAACAATTGCAAAAAAGAGCTGGAAGAGATACAGAGTGAGTCTCTTTAAGGAAGGCTCCAAAGTCTGAATTAATGTGAGAAAACACCAAGAACTGGACTTTTCCTCTACACTTAATGAAATTCATCCAAGAGTTTTAGGAGGGACTTAAGTAGGTCTTGATTTTTTAAATTATAGCTTTTAAAATGTACTTTTCATGGATTATTGAAACATTCTCTTCAGTTTATATTCTAGTGGCATATTCCATTCCAGGAGCAATGCAGAGACAGCATTCACCCTGACCAAAAATGCAAATATTTCTCAGTGTATTCCTCTGGGGAATTTTCTCTTGGCTAGTGGAGTTGTTGGGGTCTCCTGGGACACCACACGTGCTGAGGAGCTGAGCATTTCCTGAGCTTTGTTTTCATATTTGGTCACCAAAGCAGATATGGATTCTCCATTTCCCAAATTCTCACCAGTGGGAGCATCAGAAATGCAGGGCAACCCTGATGAGGGGAGAAAGATGAGGAGGACTCTATCTTATTAGGAGCTTAATTAATTACTTTATTCTACTAAATTATTTTATACTATATTACACTGAATCTAAACAAGCACTCAATTGTTTAGAATTTTGTGACAGTCAGCCAACATCCTGACACACACACTTGGATTCAATTCAGTGAATCAAAACACTCATACCAGAATCTAATTATTGATTCTTTCCAGGTAAACAAACTTCCACAATGCATTCTGCTTGTTTTAAAACAAGACAGGAGTAAAAAGTTGTTTTAAAACAATTACATGAGCAGTAAATGAGATAAGAACTGTTTTTTCCTTTCTCTGAGGTTCAGAGCTGCCATTCCCAGAAATTTCTTTGGGAAGTTGTGCCTTGCTTTTCTCTGTGAAGAGAAATGCAGCCGCATGGGACCTTCTCAAATAACTGCTGGAAAACTTCACCCACCCCTCAGGCTTCCCACCCTGCAAGCCCCAAAATGGAGAGATTTGGGATCAAAACCCTTTTCGGGCTGCCTTCCCCTTAACCAGCAGTTTCAACCCCGAAAAGAGATCAGAAATGAGGCATTAAAGGCTGCAAACAAGCTGAGCAGTGTCCAAGGTGCTGCTGAGTGCCTGTCATCACCTCGTGTGCCACCACCAGCCCGGTGACATCATGCCACGTGCTGACAGCTGGGGACAATGGCAGGGGCTCACAGCTCTGCCAGTTGCAGCTGCTGTCCCTGGAAAATGTGTTTGTGTTCCTCGGGCCCTCCCAGGGGATTTAAACAGCACAGGCCACTAGAAAATACTCTGTCATCTGTTGGTTTTTCTGAGGCTTTATTTATGGAGGGGGGAAGGAAGCCAACGCTGCTGTCACCGCGCGGCCGATCCAAAAATACGAGCTGGGATTTGAAATGCTCTGGAGAATAAAACAAACAGGCCCAGACAGACCAAAACACAAACCAAACTGGCACCCTGGCCAAAGCAGCAGTGGGAAGCACAGAAAATCTGCAAAACGAAGAGGGAAATGTGTCTGTGCAGGGCCACCACATGAGCTCTGCAGGTGAACTTTGCCTCAAGCTCTTTCCACGTTCAGAAACCCTCAGGGCCTTGTAGGGATCAGATTTTCCATGGACATCTCAGCTTTGGTCTAACTTTGGAGGCTTTGTGCAGACAGCACACCTTGCTTTAGCTATAAACCCCCTAAATACCCATAGCAATGCATAATGGAGACTACTTAATATTTAAATGAGTTTAATGTTTGTTTTGTTGCAGGATTTTTGGTTGTTTGGTTAGGTTTTTTTTTATTTACTCTCTGGTTTTGACCTATATAATTGTTACAGCAATTCTAAAGATTATAATCTTGTGTTTAACTCAGTAAATCATATTTAATCTTCTCAATCATATTCTCCCTTCTCTAAAAGCATGGATATTTCTCTGAAGAAAGAGAAATTCTGAAGATTATAATCTTATCTTCAACTCACTAAATCATATTTAATCTTCTCAATCACATTCTTCCTTCTCTAAAAGTATGGATATTTCTCTGAAGAAAGAGAAATTCTGAAGATTATAATCTTATATTTAAATCACTAAATCGTATTTAATCTTCTCAATCATATTCTCCCTTCTCTAAAAGCGTGGACATTTCTCTGCAGAGGGATAAGGTGGTTGGGTTTGGTTCTGCATTGATGCATGGTCCTGGTGGGACTTTATTGGAATAGGGAAACAGGGTGAGGATTTGGGGGGTAGAGAGATGTGACCCTGCTCCTGAAGTCTGTATGGACCCTGTCCCTGTCCTCCTGAGGGGTGGGACCAGCACCAGCACATGGTTTTGCTTGAAGATTTTAGAATGAGTGTGATGATCAATTCAGTTGCAAAAGTATTATGAAGAAATATTCATAAAATTACAAATTAACACATATATATCACGTGTTATCTTCTCTCTTTAATATAATGCTGTAAATACTGCAAGAAAAGAACAGTAATTGAAAGCATTTATGGCTTCTTGACATGCTGACACATTGCTAAAAATGAATAGCCTCATTGTTATTTTTTTTAATTTCTGAAAATGAATATCAAAATTATAGCTAATATTTCTGTCTAGAATAGCAACATTTTAATACTAAGCTTAATGGACTGGATTTAAAATGAGAGAAAGAGAATTTAAGTCATCCCATTAATGGAACAGCTCAACAGAGCAACAGAGCAGAGAAACAGCAGCATTGTGCTGAATGTTACAGTCAAATAAAACCTCCAAGGGCTCTGTGCTCCCTTTCCAAGAGGGGACAATTGATGACGAAAGTGTGAACATCTGAGTGGTCTAAAAGCCCTCCCCAAAACTCACATTGAGGTGATAATTTTCGTGAATTTTGGTCCAATTTTTGATGCATTTTACAGCTCAAAAGAGATGATTTGGGGCTCTGTTCTTCTCTGCTGTGTTACATAAAATAAATTCTCTGTCTGTCCCCGCCCTGGGCATGCAGAGCACCTGGAGTGCTGTGCCCAGTTCTGGCCCCTCAGCTTGGGAAGGACCTTGGGACACTGAGCACATCCAGAGGGGACAACGAGGCTGGAGAGGGGCTGGGAACACAAACCCTGTGAGGAACCACTGAGGGAGCTGGGGCTGCTCAGCCTGGAGAAAAGGAGACTCAGGGCTGCCCCCATCACTCTGCAGCTCCTGAAAGGTGCCTGTGCTCAGCTGGGCTGGGCTCTTTCTCCAGCAGCACTGACACAACCAGAGCACACAGCCTCAAGCTGTGCCAAGGGAAACACAGGTTGGATATCAGGAAAAAGTTTTTCACAGAAATAATGATAAAGTTCTGGAATGGCTGCCCGGGGAGGTGGTGGAGTCCCCATCCTGGGTGTGTTTAACAAAGCCTGGATGTGGCACTGGGTGCCAGGGTTTGGTTGAGGTGTTGGGGCTGGGTTGGACTCGATGACCTTGAAGGTCTCTTCAAACCCAGTGATTCTGTGAATTCTGTGAATTCTGGGGTACCCAGAACCCTGTGCTCAGGGCCACTGAACATCCAAAGGGCCCTGCAGCTTGTGGGACTACAGGGCACCAGGAGAAAGCAGCAGCAGCATTTGAGAGAAGACTGGAATGGTGAACAGGGAATATCCTCACCTTTCACACTCACTGTGGAGTTAAATTCCTTAAAATGCTGCCTCCTGAGGTGAGACATGGTGCGCTCAAGCTATTGCTCTGAGCTCAGCTGCTCAGCAAGCTGACTAATTGTTCAGCATGTTTAATGTTCACCTCAGTTACATCCCTTGGATGTCACAGGTTGTCCCCTCCCTGTCCCTCCTGTGGGGTTTATCAGGCACTGTTGCCTTGCTGGGTTTATTTTGGTGCCACACTGGGTGCACAGAGGGTGGGCAGGTCACAGAGCTCCTGTTTTCCCACCAAAATCCTTCCCCAAACCCCTCCCTTCCCCAAATCCCTCCCTGCCTGGAGCAGGGAGCTGGGTCCTGGGGCAGGGGAAAGTTTGGTCCTGGGGCAGGGGAAGGTTTGGTCCTGGGGAAGGGGAAGGTTTGGTCCTGAGCTCTCTCTGGTCAGGAGGAAGGATTTGAGTGGTGGGGGTTATCACAACCCTTCTGTTGTTAGTCTAAATTGAATAAAAGTTTTTAAAATGCCCCTCAGTTGCCCCATCTCTGGGTCAGGAGAAGAGTATTGTGTGTGATGATGTAGAGCATCTTTCTTAAAAAACACATCTCTGCTTTGTCCAGGCCTGGCTGACTTGGAATTAAATAAACTCCTGTTCCTGCTGCCTGAGTTTTGAACAGGCCTCCACTGGTGAAAACTCCAAAGCAGCTTCAATACACAAATCTATTTCAGAGATTTCAGTGTGATAAGAATGGGATTATCGACTGAAAATAATCCCTCAGATTAGACTTCTCATTCTTCCTGTTTGTGCTGAGGTAGGAGATGATTTGCATTTCTCTCAAGCTCCTGAGGTGCTGCAGAGGAGCAGCAGAACATTGCAGTGCCAGTGGGAGGAAAGGGAATTCTCTGGCATTGATGTATTTATTTCTGTAAGGAAACATTTGACTATATCCTTAACATTTAAGAAGATGGGAAGTGGCAGATGGTGACAGCTTTGGGGTTTGTTTTAGCAAGGTAGAGATTGACTTAATTGCCATAAAACCTTACCAGGAGTCATGTGGGATAACCATCCCTGTGAATACTTTGAGATATTCTTGTTTAACAAAGATTCTTCCTACTCAAGCTCCTGTGAGGTGATTCTATCAGTGGATACAACTTGAATGACTGAATATTTTTTTGAGATCATGTAGCCATACATAACGACCTTCCTAAGTCTTCCCAGTAAATGGAGAAGGGCAAAAATTATAAAATAATATTCAGTGAAAAATGAGAGATGAAACTACCTTGAAAACCAGCTCACCTCACCTGTGCACACTCACATATTTTAATTTAGAGAGATTACCTATTTGTGTATTCCAGAAAAAGGTAAATGATCATTTTAATGATTATCATGATCATTTTAGCACCAGTGAGAGTTTGATGGTGACTTCCATGGGCTCAAGTGTATCTTCTTAAATTATGCTAATGAATATATTTCCTTATTGGAGCTGAACAAAGGGTGGGGAAACCCTGTGAGGTTCTGAATCTGTGTCTTGGGGTGTTTGCTTCCCCAGCAGCATTCGCACAAATGGATTCTGCTTTGTGTGAGTAGGAGGGAAGGACTCCTGGCCCTGCAAATATCCAGTGACCAAAGGCTTTGCTCCCCCAGCTGGGAATGCTCCCCTCTCTCTGCAAAGTCTGGATCATGCACAGCTGCCACTCTCAGGGCACAGGTGATCAGGAATTCTCCAAACCCACGTGTGATGACACCACTCCCAGAATGAAACCCATTTTTGGTGCCTCCAAAATCCCAAATAACAAAATTCTTCATCAAAATATCATTATTTAGCAAAAAACTCCAACATATAAAAAAAAAAAAACCTCCTGAATATCATTATTTAGCAAAATTATTCCTCGAAACATCATTATTTAGCAAAAACCTCCTGAATATCAAAAAAAACCACCCTCCTGAATATCATTACTTAGCAAAATTCTTCATCAAAATATCACTATTTAGCAAAAACCTCCTGAATATCAAAAATATCCTCCTGAGTATCAATATTTAGCAAAATTCTTCATCAAAATAACATTATTTAGCAAAAACCTTTTGACTATAAAAAAAAACCCTCCTGAATATAATTATTTAGCAAAATTATTCCTCGAAACATCATTATTTAGCAAAAACCTTCTGAATATCAAAAAACCACCCTCCTGAATATCATTATTTAGCAAAATTCTTCATCAAAACATCATTATTTAGCAAAAATCTACTGAATATCAAATAAAACACCTCTGAATATAATTATTTAGCAAAAACCTCCTGAATATCAAAAAACCCTCCTGAATATCATTATTTAGCAAAATTCTTGATAAAAAATATCATTATTTAACAAATATTTCCTGAATATGAAAATAAACCCCTCCTGAATATCATTATTTAGCAAAATTCTTCATCAAAATATCATTATTTAGCAAAAACCTACTTATTAGAAAAAAAACCCTCCTGAATATCATTATTTAGCAAAAACCTCCTGAATAGCAAAAAAACCCTCCTGAATATCATTATTTAGCAAAATTCTTCATCAAAATATCATTAGTTAGCAAAAACCCTCCTGAATATCAAAATTAACCACCTTGAATATCATTATTTAGCAAAATTCTTGATCAAAAATATCATTATTTAACAAAAATCTCCTGAATATCAAAAAAAAACCCTTCTGAATAACATTATTTAGCAAAAAGTTCCTGAATATCAAAAAGCACCCCTGAATATCATTATTTAGCAAAATTCTTCATCAAAATATCATTATTTAGCAAAAAACCTCCTGAATATCAAATAAAACACCTCTGAATATAATTATTTAGCAAAAACCTCGTGAATATCAAAATTAACCACCTTGAATATCATTATTTAGCAAAATTCTTGATCAAAAAATATCATTATTTAACAAAAAATCTCCTGAATGTCAAAAAAAACCCTCTTGAATATCGTTATTTAGCAAAAACCTCCTGAATATCTCTCAGGCTCCTGAGGTGCTGCAGAGGAGCAGCAGAACATTGCAGTGCCAGTGGGAGGAAAGGGAATTCTCTGGCATTGATGTATTTATTTGTGTAAGGAAACACTTGACTACATCCTTAACATTTAAGGATTCGTTAAAATTTTCCTTTGCTTTTTTTCTTTCCCCTTTTTCTTTTAATCCCTCCTGTGATTTATTCATCTGGGTCTAACTGTGGGGGCAGCTGGAGCCTTTTCCAGCTTTCCCAGCATTTTGGGGTAAATTATTTTGGGCTGAAAGACGCAGAGGTTATCAGCATTGAACTACAAAGAAGCTGAGTGGTTCCATGTACCTTTATTTGTTTGATTTCATACCGGATCATTTTGTGGCTATCAAGGGGATCATCACTGGCAGGAACCACCTTTTCACTGGAGATTTTTGCTCGGATCACTGGAAGAGAAAGAGAGAGAGAGGGAGAGATTTAAATGCACACGAGCAGATGCCCAATTTTACAAGGAAAAATGAAAATTGTACTGATAGGTTTTGGCGTTGTTTTGACACTTCAGGTATGAGTAGATTTGAAAGATTTTACCATAAGAACACCAGCTGAGCTCCTGAAAACAAAAGTAAGTGGGCTGTGTGTGATGGAAATCTGAATTCCCAAGAATGTGGAAACCTGATTGATGTTACCACTCAGTTTTGACAAAAGATGTCCATCAAAATCTCTGGAAGACTCAAATCCCATAAAATTTGACAAAATACCCATCATTACAATCAGTGAGCAGAGGAAAGGGACACGACTGTTGATTACAGAATTGTTGATCCAATAAATAGACTTGAAATAAGCCCCTGAAAGCCTGTGCCAAGCAAGATGAAAACATTGATTTCATGCATGAAATGAGAAGAATAGTCTTATATTCACTTTTCTGGGGTTTAACAGAGCATGCCATTAGTTGTGCTAACCTGTAGAAATCAGTTATTCCTTAATTAATTTCCTGTTCTTTAATCAAGGAGAGTAGGAGATTTTATGAAAGAAGAAATGGATTCTTTCCCCCACTCCTTGTTTGAGGCATCTCTCTTGTGTGTGATGCTTAAAATACACCAGGACTCTTTGGAAAAACTAAAATTAGACTGAATTGCTTGATGCCACCAAGATGAATGCATCAGAACACAGCTTGGATTTCAGCTGAGCAGAATTTTGTTTGGCACAACTAACAGAACCTATCCATTTCCACTTTGCTCTTCAATTTAGTTATTTGATCAGGAAGCACCATCAGAAGAACAAAAGCAAATTCTTTTCTATTCAATTATCTTCTGGATTAGATGTCTAATAACAATTAAAACCACCCAAAAATTGCATGTTTCCCTTCACAGGCAAAGTTAAAGACAACAAAAAAACAGAGACATAGTAATATTCATTGTTTTATTGTGGTTCTAAGAATATGGAGCATGGTCAAAATTCCTCTGGGGATTTTATTCCCCAAAATCAGTGAGAGTTCCATTTTTGCTCTGTTTTGGATGGCCACTGCTGCAGCTCCTGGGTTAGAGCAGCCTGAGTTTTGAACAGGCCTCCACTGGTGAAAACTGGGAGAAACTCCAAAGCAGCTTCAGTACACAAATGTATTTCAGAGATTTCAGTGTGATAAGAATGGGATTATAGGATGAAAATAATCCCTCAGTTTGGATTTCTCATTCTTCTTGTTTGTGCTGAGGTAGGAGATGATTTGCATTTCTGTGCTTGCGGACAGACACTGGCAAAGCCAGAGCACAGCAAAGTTTTGCAACATCCAAAATCACATGTTCCCCCTTCAAAACTCCCATTTTTTTACTAGATTGGCCTCATTTTTATCATATTTAACATCATAGCTAAAGAAAAGGAATAGGAAACCCAGACTGAAACACAGCCAGGTGGAGGAATTCCCATTTCCTCACTAATTAGTGGAGCAAACTGGATAGAATAATCAAGGTGTTAAATTATTATTAAGATCAACCTGTTAATTATTATTAAAGCTGCAGATGCCTGCAGCTTCCAAGCTCCAGCAGGATGCTCCCTCCATTAAACCCTTCTTGAGGAGCATTTTGGACTTGTTGGGAGGAAAGAGTTCTTTTCAGTACAAGCATTAATTTATTCTTTTAAATTGCTCATTTCACGTGGAAAGTGGCAGCATCTCTTTAATCATCTGCAGATGTGAGCAACCCCAAAATTCACTGTGTGTCTGCAGTCTCTGATCTCCTTCCAGGGGAAAGGGCTGTGGGTTGGGAGGGCTCTACCCTGCTGAAAGGGACAAATTAGGATAGTGTTGCTTTGTTTTGAGATGCTCTCCTTTGCATCATTACTCCCTAAAAAAAAAAAAAAAAGGATTTCTCATTAAGGAGTCTGTTCAATTCTGAAGGAAAGGGCTGAGAAAACAACATTATTTTCTCAGTGCCATAACATGGTTCATGTGCAGGAAATATTTTCCTGCCTACTCGGTGTTTGGATAATTAAAACTGCTTTCCCCACACGTCCCATGTTGAAACATTGCACATTTCCATATTTTTATGAAATTCTACTTGTTAGCACATGAGAGGAAGGTTATGGATAATCCCTGATAGCTCCAGGGGTCTCCATGGAGTTGTGTAAGGCTGAAAGTGCAACGTCCTGGGGTTTGTCATGCAGAGACCTTTTAGTGGCTGTGTAGGTGAATATGAGAAACATTTTTGTGTTGTGTGTGTTTAAGACAAAACTTCCAGATGGCAAAGGAGGAAAAATTGAGATTGATTTCTTTTTAACAGTAAGGAAGTTTAATTGTCTAAACTTTGAGCTATTTGGGTTTTGCCTTTCCATTCTCCTGAAACCAAACGCGCAGAGATCTTTTGGCGCCTTTTCATTCTTCTTGGGCTCCTCTTGATTTTTATTTTCTGTGCATTGATATTTTTTTTTGCCATCAGTGTCGTCTGGCTGTCTCCTCAGCCCTCTGATTCATGTGGTTGCTCCTGTTTTTAACCACAAGCAGTTCCTGCTGCAGCATTCCTGGGCATCTCCCTCTCCTCCCTGCTGGCTCGGGGGGCTCAGGATTCCTCCGAGTCTGCACTTCTTGCAGGACATGGTTTGGAGCATTCCAGGCCTGGCTTGGCCTCTCTAAGTGAGTGAGAACAGCCTCTGGTTGTTCAGTAATAATGTCATTTTCGCTGTTATTGCTTCCTTATGAGGAATTTGCATCTATGGAATACATAGGCACGGATTCCACGCTGCAGTGCCAGGAATTCCGAATGCCTGGGATTCGTTCTGCACTAAAAATACAGAGTTTAACATTTCAGTAGGAGGATGTAGCTTCTCTGTGGACTCAACTTTGATAAAAATGTCATTTTCTATCCTCACTTTGCAGCTGGAGGTTGTCTCAGGTGACTGAACTGGAAGGAAATGAATTTGAGGTATAGGAGGGCAATGCTCAGCCCTTGGGCCCTCTCCTGAAATGTGTTAAGAATATATTTACTCCTTCTTTCCTGAATAATAATAATCCACTCTCAACCATTTGTAAATCAGTAGGAGATGATTTTAACTGAGTAAAACACAGCACATATTTAGTTTATCATTTGGTATATTTGTGTTTATACAGTCAGGGTTGGTACAACACAGAAGGGTTTATAGGCACTAAAGGTAGAAAGAGAGGCATTAACCTGGGTGATTTCCTTCTGGAATTAGCTACACTAATTAATACTAATTAAATAAACATCACTTTGTGTGTTAGAGATTTTTGTGATCATGAGGAACTACTTTTATTACAGGTACATTTCCTTACTCTGAGGAAATTCCCTGCCATGAGATTGATTTTACTGCACCACAGTGACAAAACCAATGCAATCTGAAGGGACAGAAGATGCAAGGAACTGAGCAGTCACTGCAGGGCCCATGCCAAGGCAGAGATATGGATGGAATCTGGATAAACCAAATCCTTGGAATTCATGAAAAATAATATATTAATATAAAATATATCTATATTAAAATATTCTACTATAACACAATAATATTTTATATTAATATATATAAATATATAATTATATTAATATATAATTAATATTTTGATACACTGAAATTAATATATTCCCTAAAAGTAGTGTCCTTTTTAGACTCTGAGTTATTTCCAAGGCAATAACTGAGGGAAAACTGTTGAGTGAAGAATTGCTCTCATTGTTACAAGTTGTTATTATTAAATAAGACATTCTGTATTACAGTATTTAATATTAAATACAATATTACTCTACTTAAACAAGTGGTGAGATTATCCTCAGTCCAAGTGTTACAAGACAGACAACTCTACTCAGCTAAAATAATCAATTTTACTGCTCCTTCAAAAAGGAAAGCAAGTTGGTTTTTACTCCCCAAATAAACTTTATAATCCTAAGAAGAAGGAGGTAAAGGAGAAGAAAAAAACTGATGAACAAATGAGGTCTTTTCCTCCAATATCTCTTAGGTACCAGAAACTGCATGGTGAAAAATAATTAATGAGGAAGATATTTAAGATACTGCTGGACATAAGAAGTAGAAATTCAATAAATTAAGAAATTGAGGATACTGCTGGACATATAACAAGAAAATATGTTATATATAAATCCTTATGTGCATTCTTGCTTTAAATCTATAAATAGATAAATAGGTAAATATACATAGGCATATTGAGGAAGAATCTGGGTTTCTGTGCCTCCAGTTCAGGTTTTTGACAGGCTACACCAGAGCTCTGTGAATAGAAATGTGATCTCCACCTTTTCTAAGCATCATTCCTCGCCAGAAATCAGGAAAGTTTCATTCCTATCTCACAAGTTTATAACCACAATCAGCTCTGCCACAAAAACCTTAAAATGAGACTTCAAAAACTATGTTGGCAGGAAAAGATGTAAGCTACCAAAAAGATAGCATCAAGACTCATGAAGGTCTTTCTTTTTTTCTCTTATATTTTAAAGGCTCAATTTAGCCCTTTCATTTAATTAAATATAAAATACAAAGAGAAATTTTTGGGTACTCCTTTCCACCTGTCTCTTTAGTGTCTGACACTTCAGTCCAGCTGCTCTTAGATGTTTCTGGAGGGACCAGGAATAAAAAGCTCGGGGAGGGGGAGCTAAATGAGAGTGTGTGGCTGTAGCATGGATTGAGGATGGCATCCTAAATATAGATAAAAAGCATCCAAAAAGGGTTTTTCTGAAATAGCCAGAGTGGGCAGTATGAAAAGTAGCAGAGCTATGGACACAGAATATGGATGTGCATCGTTTTGGAGGCCCTTATACTCAAACTAACTTCTCTCTATAAATATCTGTCCCTTCACCAAAATGAAAGCACTTTCCTGCACAATATTCAGCTGTTTGTGCTCACTCTTCTGCTGGAAGATTAACTCAGACTTCTGTCATCTATCTATTGTCTATCATCTATCTATCTATCTATCTATCTATCTATCTATCTATCTATCTATCTATCTATCTATCTGTCTATTATCTATCAATCTATCTATTATTCTATCATCTATTTATCTATCTATCTATCTATCTATCTATCTATCTATCTATCTATCTATCTATCATCTATCATCTATCTATCTATCTATCTATCTATTATCTATCTATCAATCTATTATCTATCTATCTATCTATCTATCATCTATCTATTATCTATCAATCTATCTATTATCTAGCATCTATCTATCTATCTATCTATCTATTAATCTATTATCTATCATCTATCTATTATCTATCAATCAATCTATCAATCCATTATCTATCAATCTATTATCTATCTATCTATCAATCAATCTATTATCATCTATCTATTATCTATCTATCTATCTATCTATCTATCTATCTATCTATCTATCTATCTATTATCTATCTATCTATCTATCTATCTATCTATCTATCTATCTATCATCTATTTATCTGAGGTTTTTACTCTTTGGGGTGCAGGAGCTTAAAACTCGCTCTGTGAATGTCTCAAATTCCTAGAAGAGCCCACTGAGAATTTTGGTAAAAGGAAAAATTCCCACAGTGACAACTGCAAACTCAGTTCAAAGACTCTTCTTGTCCAAAAGTGATGGGTTTGGGGGGTGGGGACAAGAGGGCTTTTATTTCCTCAAAAGTGTATATGTAAAATATTTTTTTTTCCTCAAATGAATTTATTGAAAGAGGATTTTGCATCATTGCAACACTTTCGTGACATCCAACCCTGTTTTACATATCCAAAGGAATCCAAATAATCCTGTTCCATTTTTTTGCAGCAGTTCTGATCCCAGGCTACTCAAACATGGTTGGAACATGACATTGTGGTGTCTTGGGTTTATACACCGAAAGAATTTGTCTGAGGAATGTGCAGAAGAGTCCACATGAGGAGGGTTTGGAGCTGTAAAGGTCAAGTTTCCAGGTCCAGTGATTTAGAATAATAAAATTGGATTTAGGAAATAATAATAATAATAATCAGAGAATAGAATAGAATAGAATAGAATAGAATAGAATAGAATTAGAAGTATCTTAGAATAATAAAGCAGGAGAGAGCTGAACTGGCTCTGGGCTCTGCAGGCCAGGTGGGAATGGCTGTCCCTGTCCCTGGGGTGACAGGCTGGGGTTACTTCCAGGTGTGATGTTTCTCCTTTATTTTGCTTTCTTAGCTGGCTGCAGCAAAATAGAAATCCATTCTCATTTCCTCTGTGGCAATTCTTACAATTTTCCACCACCTGATAAAGACATGCCTGTCTATTTCTAAGAACTCCTCATTTAAGTAACTGAATCACTTTCTA
The DNA here is from genome assembly GCF_901933205.1 of Camarhynchus parvulus. Taxonomy (NCBI): domain Eukaryota; kingdom Metazoa; phylum Chordata; class Aves; order Passeriformes; family Thraupidae; genus Camarhynchus; species Camarhynchus parvulus. Next base: position 1,622,146 of record NC_044582.1, on the reverse strand, counting down.
TGTCTCCTATTTTGTATATCCTATGATATACATGATATGTACATGATATTATATGATATTATGATATAAAACATATGATATTATGATATATAACATATGATATTATGATATATAACATTTGATATTATGATATATAATGTTTCCTATTTTATAGATCCTAATTTATTTTGCAGTCACACAACAGAAGCTTCCAGAACTGCTGCATTAACTAATCAATGGTGCAATAGTGATGATTTTCATTTGAATATTGGGATAAACCACTTAGAAATAAACCACTTAGAAATAAACCACTTAGAGCAGAAACAGCTGAATACTGTGCATGAAAGTGCTCTCATTTTGGTGAAAGGACAGATTTTTACAAAGAGAACTTAATTTGGATTTAAGGGCCTTGAAAATGATGCACATCCACCCACATGTGCAGTGCTGGTGGTGCCACAGGTTTTGTCCCAGTGAGAACAAAGCTGAGCCAGGAGTTTTCCATAAATAAATTCCCTCAGCCAGAGGACTGGTAATTTCCTTCAGGGGGTTGCTGTGGGATTAAGAAGAAGGGTTTTTATTGACACCCTGTCACCACAAGTGCTAAAATTTGTATTCTGCAAGAGAAGGCTGGGGAAATGTGATAATGAGATGTGCAGCAGTGCCCATCTCCAGTCTGGGAGGGGAATGAGTTCAGAGGGCTCAGTGTGAGAGCAGAGTGAAGCTGGAAATCCCAGAAGGGGACTGGAATCCATGGGGAGAGCTGCTCCAGGGGGATTATCTGTGTGCAGCCTGGCCAGCAAACACCACTGCAGCTCGGATTTGCCTCCACTTGAAGTCGGGCATCTGGAAATGGCCAAGAATTGAAATGTGAGCAAGCAGAAAGCAAAATAACTTCAAGTTTGTGAGCAGAACTCATCTATTGCAGTCACCTACAGTCAAGTTATGGTAAAATAATGCAAATAGTCCAAGAAAATCTCTGTAGAGAGGGTGTGACCACAGTATTTCATTGGCCTTTGTGTCTGGAGGGCACAGAAGCTGAACCCAAAATATTATGGTACCTTGGAGGAGAATAATGGCAAGAAATTCCACCAGAGCTGCCAAGGAAGCCAAGAACAGGGTGGAACTTTGGTTTCAGGAGCACACAGATATGACAAAAAATAATCTTTAGATAGGGAAATAGACATCTGAGACACTTGACTTGTCTTGCAGAGAGGGAACAAAGTCAGCAGGCAAAGAGAAGGAATAATCAGTCTCCAAAAAGAAGAGGAATCTGCACAGAATTTGTCCCAAGAGACCAAAATTAATGAACCCCCTTAAAGCAACACTGCACGGGATAGAATAGATACCTGGGATAGAATCCGAAATTAAACATGGTCTGTTGCTGCTGATATATATTGCTCACAAAACCTCTCAAATGTACAAGAGCGTGTAAAATCTTCCTCCATAATTTAGAGCAGCTGTCCCATCTGTCCAGCACTGCCACTCTCCCTTTCCCTGCCTTTCTCTAACTAAACAGGCTGGATTGTTCAGTGGTCTCAGAGCTTTACTTGCCATATTTGCTTCTGGTAAAGCTTTGATTCTCACCAATGAAGGGAGCAAAATAACCTGATTAAATATCAATGTACACAGAAAATATTGTAATTTCTCAGAATACATATGAGAGGAAGAAAGAAGCTTTGGTAACACAGATTGTAACTGATTGAAGCTCACAGTATCACTAATGCTACCAAAAAGAGGCAAAAGTTATTGACTGATTGACATAAAATAATGTTTGAACATAATTAGTTTAATACCCAATGTGTACCTTGCCATACACACTATCAGTGTGCACACACATATTTTTATCAGATATTTTTAGATTATTTGAGAGATGATTCTGGGGAGAATGAAGGTTTTGTGTTCTTAGTGTTTCAGTATTTGATTTGCACATGTTGGCTTCCAGCAGGAGAGGCAGTGGTGCCATGTCAGTCATTTGAAATCTCTGGGAATGTGTTCCATACATCCCTGGGAGCAGAAACCATTTCTGCCATGAGCAACCAGCCCTGCCAGTGCCAGCAGGGTGATTTTATGATTTTATGCCTCAATAAATTGCCTTTAACCTGAACACATTATTTTATGTCAATCAGTCGGTAACTGTTTAAGACCTTTCCAAAGCAAGTCCCTGAACAGCAAATATTCTGGATTCATCAGCTCATGCTCAAGGATTGGCCAACTACACTCTCATGAAAATGTCAATGTTTTTTGTCCTTTTCCCACTTAAAATTGCCTTCATTTTTCTCTAATCTGAGCCCAAAAAAGGAGGATCTGTTGGTGCTGTGACTCCATCTCACATATTTTGAAGTGGTTTGTGTTGTATGGGAAAGGTTTGTGTTTGCAAAAGTTCTCCTGCCTTTTACTGCTTCAGGAACTTCCTTTGCAGCTTGGTGGCACGTGAATCCTTGTCTTTATTTACAATAAGTAGCCTGAGCTGAAGTCAGGCAACTCTCACTTTTGCAATCAATTCCTATTTAATTGGATCTTTCAGAATCTGGTTGTTATCAGTTTGCTGGGACACTCCCAGTCAGTTCCAGACCACTTCTGCCATGGATGTCCAGGTGTTTCACCTCCAATTGGCTTTGTTGGAGGTTTTTTAAAGCAAAGCTTGCTGGCCACCATCACCACCTCTGGAAATAGCTTAAAATATCCATTTGTTAAATTCTTGTACAGAAGATTACCAGTGTTGGAGCAGGGGTAGTCTGGAAGTGAAGTTTGATGTGTGTCAGAATGGCTCAGGCAGTGTTTGGGGGGGACAAAAATGACCCCTAAACTCCCACAGGAGTGCTGCCAAATTACTGCTGGTGCTGCCAGGCTGGGGATGAGATGGATACAGCACACTGCCAGGAAAAAAAAATCTGGGAAATTCTTCCAATGGCTGCTGTGACAGCCTGGGAGTGCAGGTGTCCCACACAGCCCTTGATGCTTTCAGCATCCAGGAGCCTGCAGCCCTTCTTTGCAGCACTGGTTTCAGAATTATTGCACAGCTTGGAATTGTTTCAGACTGCAGGAGAGAGAGATGTTTGCTTCAGGACCTGCTGAGCTGCTGCTTCATCCTGATCCTTTCAGGAGTGGAAACCCCACATTTTTATTTCTCTTTTGAGAACAAGTCAGTGTTGAATGCTCTCTGAATGATCTTTAAACAGCTGGAAAACAACAAATGTTTTTAGCAAATGGCTCATCTATCAATAAATCTTTCACCAGGACAGAGCAGCAAACAGAAGCTTCATTTCCAAACTGTAACTCAGCTCAGATGTTTGGGGCTGTGGGATGAGTTCAGTGCTGGATGAAAACAGAATGAGCAGCAGCAAAGCTGCCCCAAAACTGAGTGAGGGTGGAAAAACCTCCTCTGGGTTTGTAGGATGGATTTCTTGTCTGTGAGTCTACATTGTCACTCCTGCTCCACAGCTCCCAGACCCAAAGTTGAGGAATCTTTAGTTCAGAAGATGTTTCTGCTAGCTGGGATAGAAAGGCAGTTTCATTTTTCCTGCTTTGCATTTTTGTTTCCTAACATTCCATCAATAAATGCTTAGAGCCGGCTGTTAAATAACTAAATAATTTATAATAACTAAATAAATAACTAAAGTTGATTAGCACAGTAATCAACTGAAATCATGAGAAGGAAAAATTGTGGAGCTTTCTGCACTATTTGAACAAAGGTGGTTTGGATCTGTAAGCACAAAACTTGCTGAAGAATTTAATGTAACTGTAGCAGGATTTTCCCTTTATTCTGTGAAAAGCAATGTTTGGAAGAGCATTTCTTAGTCCTGGTGGTGTTTCCAGTTGCATGAGAAGATAAGGGTGGTGAGATAATCCAATCTGTAACTGAGCAACCAAAGCCTTACAGGGAAGTTCATGACTTGGACTAAAACTCCACTTTTGAGAAACTTCTGAAGACTGAAAACCCCATAAATACTCTCCAAACTGATAAAGCAGATACCAAGGATGTTTTTTAATTACCTTGTGATAAGGACATTAATTTGCACTGCATTGTTTCTCAGGGTAATGCCTTGCAGAATTTGATTACTCTGTAGGGTTTTATTAACCCTATTAGAGGTAATAAAATCCTATAGGGTTATATTATTAACCCTACAGAATTTATGAACCGACCTGTTCTAGTCTGCATCCAAACTGCATTTCCAGTTCAGCCTTTTGGGGTGTGGAAGGCCAATACTTCAGCCCATTAGGACTCTCAGGTAGGTCAGGATTTTGTGCATCTCTGGGTTTTTGGCTCAGGATGCAAAAATTCCTCATGTTGAAGTAAGGAGTTGATTGGGTTTGCTTCCTTGTTAAACCAGATTATGTGGTTTTATTTTTTTTTTTTAATTAGAAGAATACATTCAATTTATGAGAGTGAGGTTTTAGAATTTCATTTTTATAAATTTTAAAACAGAAGAGATGAGTGTGTTTTTAACGGAAGTGTGGGATCCTTTGAACTTAAATATCACCTGAAAACTCCCCAAACTGATTTCCAAATGTTGTTCAAGGTCAGCTTTATTTTCACAGCTGCTCCTCGAGTTACCAGGAACATTTCTCTCTGCTTCACAAGCCTCAGATCCCACATCATTTGACTGGTAATCACCATCTGCCTGATTTCAGCTGGAGAATAACACTCCCTTTATGCCCCAAGCCTGTAGGACAACATACATGGTGTTATTGTGGATTTCCATTCATGGGGACACGGCCCTTCCTCGGGGTGGGCAGAACCCCACATTGCTGAAATCGTTTTTAATGAGAAAGTTTGGGATTAAAGTTGGCACATTAATAGGATTAAGGGTTTGCCAGCCTTTCATGGTGTCTGTTTTACATTATTTAGTCTTTGTTTCTAAGCTTGAGTTTTGTTTCTGCCCTCAGTGTGTGTAGAATGTTGTTTTTGAAATGATGGGGTTCAGTTTCCCAGAGTTACAACAAATGATTTTAAATAAAAGTAACTCAGATTTTTCAGTTTTTTCTCCTGAATTTAGAGCACACTCAGCAACAAGTTGGTGTGACTGAGTTACTTCTCAGTCAGGCAAGCAGCACGATTCTTCTAAAATTTCATTTTACTTCCCAATAACCAGCTCTGGGGTATTTTTTTTCACTAAAGCAAAATTAAGTTACATTTTTCAGCTACGTCCTAATTGAAAAGAATGTTGTGCTCAGTGGGTTTGGCTCCTTAAAATCCCATCCTGTTGTTCAGTTTTGAGATGCCACCTCCTTTTACAGGCACAGCTTTGAAGGGCTGGGAAGAGTGCCATGAAAATGCAGGGGAAGGAGAGCTCAGCCTGGGTTTTCCCAGCCCCAGCCCCATTTTCAGGCTGGAGTGGCAGAGCTCTCAAGGGCACTCATCCACACAATATCGGGAATAATCTCCCAGAGTTGCATGGGATTGGCAGTGTGGTTCAAGCCTTGAATTCAGCAGTGAAAAGTGAGTTAGGAAACTGAATTTCCACGGATTTTTTAGGTACTCAAAGTGTTTGCTCCTCTCCTAAACCCTCGAGCAGATGCAGGGTTATTTGTAGGTATTATTCAGGTCTTACCCTTCCTATTCCCAAATAGGAAATTCAAGCTCCATCCCAGGAAGCTGTTTCATTAATATTTTAGTGGCATTTAGTGAATTGGTGAATTTAGTGAAATTTAGTGAATTAATATTTTAGTGAAAGTTATTTTCACTATTTAGCTGCAAAAGGAAGGACTCAGTTCCATTCCCACAGCAGCATTCCAGGAATTCACTGAATGGGAATATTCAGGTTTTTCACTGGATACTCAGGTGCAAAGGCACAGAACTGTAACCAGGGATTGACACCACCGCATTCCTGCAGCTAGAGGAGTCAGGTTTTGTAGGATTTTTGCATTTTTTAAAGCATTTAGAAGTTTCAGGCTGTGATACCCAGCAGTTTATGTGTACTGCAATTATTCCTGAATTGCCATTCATGGGCATTTTTACCAGTGATGGGCCTTTGCAGGGGGCCAGGTATTTTTTTCTTCTCTCTAAATGCATCAGCAGCTCCTTTAAACTAAACAACTTCTTAGAATTCATGCTGCCCGGTTTTTTACAAATTTTATTTGAAAGTTCTATTAATATGTATAAAAGTATGCATAAAAGTAAGAAAAATAAATTTTTTTTCTTTTCTACTTAAAGAAGTAAAGAAACCTGGTCTTCTTTTCTCTGAGTTTGACAGGGCACTGTACAGCCAAAAGTGATGAAAGATAGGTTAATTTCTCAATAATTCAATCATTTTCTCTCATAATTTCTGTTGATGAACCTAACATTTGTCATATAACAAAATGTGGATATAGGAATATATAAAATGTGGGTATAAGAATGATTGTGGATGATTCCCACCTGCCAGCACTGATTTCCTGAGCACTGGTGGGACACACAGGACTGGAATTCTTTTTTCCTCAGTCCCTTGCTGAGGAAAAGGCTGAGATTTTCAGCCCCTCTGCATAAACCTACCAACATCAGTTTTGAAATAATTATAATTTTAGCTTCTTTTAACAAGATTCATTGGTTCTGGAAATGTAGCTGGCAGCACTCTCCTCCAGTGCCTCCAGTGCTCCCTCCCCACTAAAATCCTCACAAGAACCACACTCAGGTGGGTTTTGCCTGTTCTTTGGGACAGAACTGGAACAGCACGAGCCCAGTACAGCATTTCTGCCGCCCAATCCCCAATTCTTGGAGCAGAATTTCAGCTCCCACTCCTGGGCGTGAGCCCTGAGGAATGGCAGCTGCACATTGGGAAGGAGCTCTGGGAATGTGCATTATTGGCACTGGAAAAGTGCATTATTGGCACTGAGAATGTGCATTACTGGCACAGGAAATATGCATTATTGGCACTGGAAATGTGCATTATTGGCACTGGGAGTGTGCCTTATTGGCACTGGGAATGTGCATTATTGGCATTGGAAATGCACATTATTGGCAGTGGAAATGTGCATTACTGCCATTGGAAATGTGCATTATTGGCAGTGGAAATGTGCATTACTGGCACTGGGAATGTGCATTATTGGCACTGGGAGTGTGTATTACTGGCACTGGGAATGTGCATTATTGGCAGTGGAAATGTGCATTATTGGCACTGGGAATGTGCATTACTGGCACTGGAAACATGCATTATTGGCACTGGGAATGTGCAATATTGCCATTGGAAATGTGCATTTTTGGTACTGGGAATGTGCACTATTGGCACTGGGAATGTGCAATATTGGCACTGGGAGTGTGTATTACTGGCACTGGGAATGTGCATTATTGGCAGTGGAAATGTGCATTATTGGCACTGGGAATGTGCATTACTGGCACTGGAAACATGCATTATTGGCACTGGGAGTGTGCAATACTGGCACTGGAAACATGCATTATTGGCACTGGGAATGTGCAATATTGCCATTGGAAATGTGCATTTTTGGCACTGGGAATGTGCACTATTGGCACTGGGAATGTGCAATATTGGCACTGGGAGTGTGCATTACTGCCATTGGAAATGTGCAATTATTGTGTGCATCATTGGCCCCAGAAATGTGCAATACTGACACTGGAAATGTCCACTACTGCCACTGGAAATGTGCATTACTGGCACTGGGAATGTGCATTACTGGCCAGTGTGTATCACACAATAAAATAACATTAAAACCTTGAATTTCACTGCTCACCTTTCCTCTCCTCACTTGGAACAAGCACCATCTCCATTTCCAATGCATTCCCCAAAGCTGATTTTTCCCACCAGGCAGAAATTGCCTCCCACCTAATAATGTACAAATTAATCCATTCCAGCACAAAACTGGATATTACATGGCACAGAGGCAAAATTGTGGGACACTGAGTCATGAAGGTTTCATTTGAAACTCAATAATGAAGAAATACCATATTGTGATTATCTCCCAGAAGAGCTGACTCTGAAAACTTAATTCTGGCATATTTAAAGAAAATTTGTACTGTTATGTTTAAATGTGATTAAAATTTAATATATCATCTGGCACATCTTTACAGTGCTTGATCTCTGTGATCTTGGGAGATTTTAATGGGCTGAAAATGCTGCCAAGCTCCAGCTGTAAAGTTTCCATCCTATTTAGAAATGTGCCACTCTTCTCCAAAGCTGCAGAACTGTCTTCTGAAGCTATATTTTATACATATATATATGTATTCAAGACCTGTTAGTCATTGCTGTTCAGTAAAAATATAATTTTCAATGTATTTTTTAAGAGAAGACAATAAGTCAGTTTAAATCAGAAAGAATACAACCAGCTTTGAAGGGAACTGCTGTTACACAGCTAAGAAATGTGAAGTATTTACATATTTCTCCTACTGTCCAAAAAATAGCCTAAGGGGAAAAAACAACATGAATTCAAAGTGCCAGACTTCAGAAAGGAATCAGTGCTGCCCATAGCCCATTTTTGCCTCCAGATTGCCTGATTTGAAGCTCAAATTGGTCCAGCACTGAGGCCAGGATGACAAATTCAGTGGCAAAAGGGAAATCTGTTACCTTGGCACTATCTGGTAAACTCAATTGCATCCATGTTTCTCTCTAAAAAAAGGCAATTATGCAAAGAGTTTTCATGTGCTGGCTTGGCACTGCAGGGCCTCACTACTGAATTTGTTATCCAGCACCTCTTCCCACATTTTTATGAGGAGAAAACCTGGGCATTGTGGTCAGCACTGCTAATTAACCTGGACATCTGTTTAATTAAACCCCTCCATTCCCAGGGCAAGTCCTCTGGGAAAGCAGAGGTGTTTGCTGGGGCTGAAGGAACTCAGCACATTTTAGGAGGGCCTCAGCAGCATTTAGAAGAGCACAAGAGGGATGTGTCTCTGTTTTTGTGTAAAAGGTGTGGATCTCCTGGTGCCAGGCACTTCCTACAAATGAGGAGTTAAATTTAAAACTACTGAGAAGCTCATGACAATTTCTCCAACCTGTACTGTGGGAATCAGAAAAACAGAAACTTCCACAGGCACTGAAGGGTTTGAGCTGCAGCCTTGGGAGAAGCTTGGGTTGATGTAAAAATACAATATACAGATATTAGGCAGAAAAATCATAAACTTATGGTTCTATAGTTGTAAGAACATCCCTTAAGTAAGTGAGAAGCTGTGAGAGATGGTGAAGGGTTTGTAGTGTAGGGCTGGGGCTGTGTGGAGTGAGCTGAGAGTTCAGAATTACAACAGAAGCATTTGTGTGCATGTGAGACAGAAGCCATTGGACAAAAGTATCACAGTGCAGTGGAAGTGAGTAAAGGTGATGGGTTAGAAAAGCAAAATAAACCCAGTGGCAGCTGTCCATTGGGTTAGAAAGTTCTGTATTGCCTTGGAACAAAGAACTTGCGTCTGCCCTTGAGCTGTGGCTGAATGCTTGTTCCTCTAAAACCTGACAGCCCCTGAGACTGATGTTTGTCTGAGCAATAAATCCTTCTTAGCTTGAAAATAGTCCCCCTCTTTGTGATTAGCAGTGATAATGACACTGCACAAAATCACATCCTCTGAAGGCTCTGAGGGAAGATGAACAAATGCCAGGTGAGGTAGATGGCAGGACTGATGGCACTCCTGATGTACCCTGGCAAATCCCATTCCTGCCCAACCTCAGCCCTGCAGGCCTCTCCACCCATCCCTGATTTTGGGCAGGACCAGGAGCTCTCCCTGACTCCAGTTCTGTCAGACATCCCTTGATCTCTCTCAGGTTCTGCTGCCTGTGGCCATCTAGAGCCACAAAACCTTCCTGGCAGTGAGGGACAAATTGTCACAGCACCAACCATCTTAACAAAAGGCAAAGCAAAAGAGCTTGGCCAGACTTAATTCATTTCTGGGCTTGTTTTTCCTTGGATCTCTCAAAAATGCTGTTGCTGAGTGGTTTCACACATTCAATTAGAGGTTCAGGGAGCATCAATTCAATCCCTCCACCTCCATCATAGTTATGCTGGAGGAAATTAAAAATATTGCCTTTACACAGTGGCTGAAGGCCATGTGGTGGTTGGTAGCTCCATGAGCAAGCCTGAGACTTTATCTCTGGTTTTACTGCAGAGTTTTGGGTCAGGACATCTTTATTTCAATAAGATCTGCTAGAAAATCCTGTGAGGGAGTCCTTGGCTGTGTTTGTGGCTAGACAGGATGAACTTAATGAATTAATGCATTTAATAACTGAAGAAGTGGAACAGTCTCAGCACACAGCTGGGAGCCAGGTGGCCCTGAGGTCCTGAGGCCACAGGTGTGTCCCCAAGGCCACAGGTGTGTCCTCAATGCCACAGGTGTGTCCCCAGGCAGCTGTGGAGGCACAGCCCCAGTTCCCAGGGGATGAGCAGTGCCTGGCCAGGGCTGCAGCCCGGGGTGCCCCTTCCTGCCGGGCACAGCTCCTCTCCTGGGCACAAAGGCTGCTGGCACGGGCCTGGGGGAGCTGCTGTGCCAAGCTGCTCCCTGGAGCTTCCTCCCACACAGGGCAGGCAGCTCCACTCCAGCTCCTTCCAAGGGGTTTCACTCTGTTATTCAAAATGTTGTGGCTAAAGATTAGCCAGGAATTCAGCCACGAATGCTCAGAGCGGGTTTTATGTGTGTGTGTGTACATGTACATGTACACATAAAAATATGTGTGCATTTCTTGGGATGAAGAATTCCCTTCATTTCCCACTTTGTGATATTCAGAAATGGTATTTTAAAAGTATAAATAGTGAACAAAGGGATCCTTGACATAAACATTCCTCAGCCAAAAGAGGAAGTTTACTTGGATAGGAATATTTATAGGAGTGACAGCTTGAGCAATAAGTCCAAACGTTGTAACATAAAACTATCATCAGTATTTAAATAAAAAGTAGCATGATATAGTAGAAAAGCTAAAAGTAGCATGATATAGTTCCTATGTGTAAAATACATCTAAGAAATGTGTAAATACTAATCTGGATCATCAGAATGGCTTCCCTATGAATGAAAATATTCATTAAGGTGTCCCATGATGAATATTTTGAGTTTCCTCTATACCGTAAATTTGTTAATTTTGGAAAATTTTTACATGAAGTCTGTTGAAAAGTTGTCACTTTCTCGTGCACAGTCCAGTGCACAAATATTTAGTTGTAGCACAACTTTTATTTCCTTTCACTCCTTCAACACCCCAAGTGTGTAATGCCTGGTGGAGGCACCTCCACGGAAGGGATTGCTGAGCACGGGCAGATTAAAAACCAATTTAACTGATGGCCACAAACAGAGCTCAGAGTTTGTCATGGCCACAAAGATTTTCTGTCAGGGCATAAAAGCAATGAATCAGTATGCAGAAGGTATTGCCTGCCCCATAGAGATGCTAATTCTGTGGCACTTTGGAAACTCATGTTCTACATTTACTGTTCACACCCCATGGAAGCTAACCAGCCTTAGCCTGAGCTCAATGAAATCAAAAGGCTGCAAAATGTCACATTTTCTCAAAATGTCACATTTTCTCATCCCTCTGCAGCCTAATTTTGGGATCTTTAGGCTCTTTCTATGAGTTGTTTGACAACCGTGGTGCTGCCTGGCTGTCATGAGGCACAATTGTCCCAAAGCTGGAGAGTTACGCTCACACAGAGCTGCTGCAGCCACTTTATCTGCACAAAATAAAGGGCCCATCAGCCTCCTGCTCCAGAAAATGACAGAAAACCCCAAGAATAAATTAAAGGAAGTACAGAATAGCAGAACAAAGCTCAAAAGTTTCAGCAGGTTACCACTGGGGACTTATATTTTGTGGTGCTTTTGTTTTTTGGGGTTTTCTTCAATTTTTTGATTTGTTTTTGTTTTGTTTTTTTTTTTCCCTGAAGTGCTATACAAATATCTATATGAGCAGTTTACACATTACAGGCATATTTAGACAGAATATTTTATACCTAGCAGATACTGCTATATATAGCAGTCGATATTTGAAAGCTCAGGTATTATCTAAGTTAGGACCTAATCTACAAATATATAAAACAGATGTTATATGCAAAATATATAACCCATATAAAGCATAGAAATATCTGCTATATATAATAGATATAAAATACACAAAATATACGATAATACATAAATTATATAATATATAGGAAGGACATTAATACATTAATATATATGATGCATATATGATACGGGAATATGATTATATATAATATTTATAACATAAAATGGTTTTTATAATAACCATTATAAAACCCATTTTATATGATATCATATATTTCTAATATAAATGGGTTTTAGAGATATATAGATATATTTTTATATAGTTATAGAGATATATAGATATATAGGTATAGAGATATATAGATTTATAGATATATAGATTTATGGATATATAGATATATAGATTTATAGATTATATAGATATATAGGTATATAGATAAATAGATTTATGGATATATAGATTTATAGATTTATAGATTATATAGTTATCTAGTTATATAGATATATAGATATAGATATAAAATAGATATAAAATAGATAAAACCACATAAAAAATAAATAAAAAGCCACTCTCCAACCCAGCAATCCCAGCCATTTATAACCACAAACCCTTCTGGCAGCGCGCGGGAAGCAGAGCAACGCCCGGCACCAATCCCCCCGCGTTAGGGGCAGTGCAGCACAGCTCCCACCAGCCCTTTCCCCGCTGCCCTGGCTGCAGAAGAGCCCCGCGGAGGCTCCGCGGGCGCGGACTCACCGAGCGCAGCATCGCACAGCAGCTGCTGCGGGTGCGCGGGCGCGCAGCTACAGGCGGACACGGCGGCGGGCAGCGCGCACAGCGCGCACAGCGCCAGCGCCAGCGCGGCCCCTCGGCCCCCGGGGCTGCTCCCGGGGCTCCCGCTGCCCGCTCGGCTCATGCTCCGCACGGGGAAAGGCTCTGCCGCGCTGTCCCGGCCGCGCTGCGATGCTCAGGGATGCTCGGGACACCAAACGCTGCTCGCTCCGAGCGCTGCCGGTGCTCGCTGCCTCCAAAACACCCGGACATGGGACCCTCGTATTTATGGCCCCGGCGCCGAGCCCCGGCTCCGCCTTCCCGCGCTTCAAAGCTCATTTATTGGTGACATCGTCCCGAAGAAGCTCGGGAGTGGAAATGGTCATGGCCAAAGAGCTCCCACAAAACCGGCTTTTACGCGGATCTGAAGCGGATTTTCGGAGCGTTTCATCTCCTCCGAGTGAGTTTGCGTGCAGTTTGGATTTAAAAGGCAGCCCTGCGATCTTATTTTGGGCGAGTAAACAGAGCTGTCCTGTGTTAAGCTCCCGATCTTCCCCTGCGCTTCTGGGCACTTTGCTGAGCTGCCGTCCCCGTTCGCAGGCGGGACAGAACTTCATTCATGGACAGGAAACCTCTCAATGCTCTGCTTGTGAGCCTCCAGCATCGCTGGTTACAGGGAATAACCAATTACAAATCAAAGCCACAATAAAAGGCATTTGAAACGAAATTATTTCATGGCAGGTTTCATTTGGAATAGCAAGGAAAAGTATCCCTGTGGTGTGTTTTGGAGGTACAGCCTTTCCCTGCATTCCTTATTAATGCAAATCCTGCTCAGAGCAGATCTGTGCGTGTATTTCCTGGCTGGTGTTGGAAGTGGAATTCAGTGGAATAAATGCAGAGTTCAGAAATCCTTTTCACCTTCAGAGCTTTGGTTGCTGTGGCAATCTGGGTGTGTGTAACCTGTGGGCACCCTCTTTTTATAAAGAAAAATGTTCCATGAGGAAGCAACCCGAGGTTTGATTAGAGAGTAATAAAGAACATCTCTGGATTGGCATGCAGGACAGGGCTGCTTAAACAATCCTGCGTTTTGTCACAACCCAAATCAAGCCTAGGAATTGAAAATTCATCAACATGACCTGAACCATTCCAATCCAGGCTCATGAAAATGTATTTTGTTCAGGCTGAGGTTTAGGTGTGCCCAAAGCAGCTTGTTACCTTTAGAGAGAAGTGTACATGTTTTACAGCAGCAGATTTATTTCATTTCTGAACAGTTACACAAATATTAGTGCTCAGATTATTTTTCTTTTTAATTCCCATCCCCCTCAAGACACACTCTCTCTGTTAGAAAAAAACCCACAAATATTCAGAATTATTAGAATTGGGTCTAGGTTTTAGCTTTTAGATCCACACCAAACACTGAGCCAGGAATCCTGTACAAAATGTCCTGATTTCACACAGCCACACTTGGATTTTTTTACTTTTCCAGTCTAAAGTTTTGGCTTCAAATCATAAGATTGGATCCCAGCCCAGGACTAACACCTGAAAATAATTTAGACCTGTTAACATCTCTGTTCTTACCTAGGAGAAATGGACTTCTTTCATGGGAGGGGAGGGATGAGAAGGGCTGGAAGCTTGCAGGGGAGTTCCAGCTGCAGGAGGCAGGAAAACCCCCAGGCAGGGCTGCCAGGGCCTGGGTCAGCCCCTCTGGGACTGCAATTCCCAAACCTCGGACTGGGAAGTGATGAAGGAGTTAATTGGGAGCCATTGATTGGTTTCCATCCCAGGGCTGCTGTTAGAGATGATCTAAATAGACCAATTTGATCAAATTCAATATCAAATCGAATTCACAAAATGCAAATTATAAAGAAATATGTTGGGCAAACACTCTTCTCTACTGGTCCCTAAGGCACATTTTGTCCAGGATTCTCCAGAACAACATGTCCAACTATGTTCTGGTTGTCCTAAAGACTTTTCTACCTAGCACAATCAAATTAATTATATAATCAATAGCAGAATATTATGCTCAGAACAAAATTTAAAAATTATTTTATGACAAGTTACAAATTAGTTGTCCACTATCTTCTGGGTATAAAAGAGAATTAAATACTTTCAACTGAACGTGTAGAATGTATGTTTTTCTTTTGTTTTTTCCAATTATTAGTGCCCACCAACAGCAGTGTGGGCATTAATTACCATCATTGATTGCCTTCTAACAAGAGTCCTGCACTAAATCTCCTGGGTTCCTGCTGTTGGGTGATTCCCCTGGACCCCAGAATTTGGGATATTTGCTCTCTGGAGGTGACAGGTGATGGAGGAATGAATGAGGGCCATCCCCCTGAGTGGGGAGGGGCAGCTCTGCCCCGGGGGCTTCCTGCCCTTCCCACTGCCCATCCCTCCTCTGCCCTCGGCCCCTGGCAGCAGGAGAAACCAGGGTTGGGAATAACCCAGAACTGAGAAAAACTCGGGATTTCGGGATAACCCAGGGCTGGGGATAACCCAGGGCTGCAAGAACACCCCCAGCTGGGGATAACCCAGGGCTGGGGAGAAACCAGAACTCAGGATTTCAGGATAACCCAGGGCTGGGAATGACCCAGGGCTTGGTATAACCCAGACCTGAGGAAAACTCAGAATTTCAGGATAATCCAGGGCTGGGGATAACCCAGGGCTGGAGATAACCAGGGCTGGAGATCAACCAGGGCTGGGGATAACCCAGGGCTGGGGAAAACTCAGGATTTCAGGATAACCCAGAGCCAAGGAACACCCAGGGCTGGGGATAAATCAGGGTTAGGAAAACTCAGAACTGAGAAAAACTCGGGATTTCAGGATAACCCAGGGCTGAGGAGAAACCAGGGCTGGGAATAACCTAGAACTGAGAAAAACTCGGGATTTCAGGATAACCCAGGGCTGGGGATAACCCAGGATTTCAGGAAAACCCAGGATTCTGGGGTGACCCAGGGCTGCAGGATAACCCAGGGCTACGGAAAACCCAGGATTTCAGGAAAACCCAGGATTTCAGGAAAACCCAGGATTCTGGGATAACCCAGGGCTGAGGAACACCCAGGGCTGGGGATAACCTAGGGCTGGGGATAACCCAGCATTCTGAGGTAACCCAGAGCTGAGGAAAACCCAGGATTCTGGGATAACCCAGGGCTGCAGGATCTCCTGTGCCTGGCTGGGCTGGATTTCCTCCTGCCCTTGCTGCCTGCCCAGCCCAGCCCCTGTTTCCAGGGAGGCAGCACGGTCAGTCAGCTGTCAGTCTGTCCATCCTGGTGCTGCTCACAGCATTGCTCTGGTGGCTGTGAGCTCGCACTCAGCCTGGGAGCTGGGTCAGGAGCACTGAGCTCAGCTGCAGGGGGACTGTCCAGACAGATTTTGGAAGGGTTTTTCATTGTCATGGACATGCCACAGCCACCTAATTGTCCCTTCAGCTGTCAGGCACTTTGAGTCCACTCAGAGCCTCCTGCTTGGGCTGCCTGCTCCGTGCTTTAGCCTCTCCCAGTGCACAGAGTACAATTTTTTATCCATATCAATCTGATTTTCTCTTCATTGCGGCAAATGAATCTTATTTGGGAATGGTAGCACACAGGATTTTCCACACCCATTGTGTTAATTCACCTGTGGGGAACTTTGGAAGGAATTTGAGACAGGCCCTCTGAATTGTTCTGATGATGTGGTTTATTTTTCTTATCTTTTGACAGGTAGGAAGGGTGAGTTTGGTTCATGTCATTACAGCATGGTTTAGAAGGTCACAAGACCCTTAGTGACAAGACTTTTTAAGGAGTTATTGTTATATATATTTTTATATAATTTATATATATAGGTTATAATTATTATAATTTTGAGTTATTAATATATATATTATATATATATATATAAACACTACTAACAAGGATCTTAATGTTTTTGACCTAATCTTCAAATATTTCATTTTATGGATTCATGCTACACTGTAAGCTTTCTTAGCCAATCATGTTATGACACACAAACCTACAGTGCTGCATTCTAAACTCCTTGTTTACCTTTGTAACTACTTTTATTTTTTCTATATTTTAAATTCTAAAGCTCTAAACTGTCTTTTACTTAGTTTAACGTGTCTCTGCTTTAAACTATAAATCCACATTGTTGCTTCTAGCACTCAATTGTGGGAGCCTTTTCCAAGGTCTCAGATCAAATCTTGGGTTTAATTCTAAGATTTGGCTTACAGGCCCAAGGTTCTGAGAGTTCTTGGCATTTGAGATTCCAACAACCCAGAATTTATCTGTTGCCTACTCAATGCTTTAACTCTTTTCTTTCCTCCCTGGTTCTCCTTTGGCATTGCAGTTACCTCTAAAATCTACTTTCATTTTACCTGATGAAGTCACACGACACATCCTGTACAATCATGTTGAAAATTCAGAATAGTATTTTACAAAGTAGGCGAGCTTTTATGGATTTGAAATTCCAGTACCTCTGTATGAGCTACAGCCTATTTCAAACAGGAGGGAATTTCGAGCTGTCACCTCTGAAATACTACAGCAAAAAATCCCTACAGTTTATAGGCACAGCAATTTGGGTAATTGTTTTGTAAGGTGGCAAAATGTCACTTGGCTTTTGAGGCAGCAGTTTTCCAAACAGTTGGTGGAAGGATGAATTAAACACTGACACGCCAAAATCAAAATAGAATTTGTTTCTGCAGAGTTTTTGTCTTCAGAGTTTCTTCCAGGGATCTGTGGGAGCTGCTCGCATTGATGCACTGCAGTTACACTTTGTGTTTTCCTTCCTAATGACAATTTCTGTTTTCATGCTGTGCAGGTTTGCAAGCAGCAGACTTTCTGCCATCAGATCCCTCTGTGTTCATTTAGGTCACTGGGATTTTTAGCAGAGATAAAAATCAGGGATTTTTAACCAGCAGACTTTCTGCCATCAGATCCCTCTGTGTTCATCTAGATCACTGGGATTTTTTAGCGCACGCCAGTTGTGGGGACAAAGGTGTTTTAGGGGGATCTCCTGGTGGTCTGGGGGAGTCACCCCATAACCCAGGATCCTCTCCAGCCCTGGCTGATTTCAGGGGGCACAGGGGGCTGCTCTGTGCAGCTCCAGCCTCCCCAGGTGGTGGTGGCAGTGTCAGAGGGAGCTCAGAACTTCCAGTTCTGCGCCAATCCCCGCCGGTGTCCCTGGGAACTCAGGTGGCCCTGGGACCTGGGCTGCACTCAGCTCACAAACCACTTCAGCCTTCAATTTTGGGTCAAGGACTCACAGATCAGACACAATTTCCTCTCCCAGTAATAAATTTAAGCTCTACTCTTTTTATCCCCTTGCACTTTTATTTCCTCTCTGCCCTAGCTGAAAAGATAACACAAATCACCTCAGCCTGCCCCTTGGCTCGGGGATATTAAACCTCACTCCCTGCACAGAGAGTTTTACACCCACTTTTAGCTGCCGAGGGGAAAGTGTGGCTCCACATCCCCAAACTTGTGCCTGTGTTTGTTGAGGCCAGCAGCTGGTGGGGTTTTGTGCTGAGAGGCCAGGGCTGGGCTGGCCCTGCTGCTGACGGAGCTGCTGCCTGGCTGAGCCCCCACTTGATCTGGAAATTGTGTTTTCTGCAAACCAAACAGACCAGAGAAAGTACATCTGCTGCTTGTTTATTGATTTAGGGCTCTTCCTGCCTGTTTCTGGGAAAGAAAAAAAAAAAAAAAAAATGAATAAAAGGCCACCTTCGTTATTTCACTTTTAATTTCCTTTCTCCAAAGTAAGCAGAGCAAAATTAGATTTAGGCTGATGCATATTCCACAAATAAATTACATGGAACTAGAGCGGTTAAATGAACTTTGCTTGGGGATTATTGGAAAGATAAATATTTAAACACTGAACTTGAGGTAAGTCATGTTTATGCAACATCTGGGGTTTTTTTGTCACTGCTTCTCCGCCCCCTCTTTTTTTTTTTATTCCTGTTGTGGCTTTTCTAGTCAGCTCAACCCCGAGGACATGAAAGCAGGGTGAATACCACCTTCAGAAAACTCTGTTGTCTGTATTGTTGCCAGCAGAGGGGGTTTTTTTTTACCCTTTTTTTTTTTGCAGATAATCTTTGCCTGGTTCTATTTTTATAGAAGTCTTTGATTATATTTCACACTACGTCTCAGTTAAAAGAATTCAAAGTAAAGGTTAGAAGAATTCAAATTATATCTCTTGGGGGGAAAAAAAACCAGCTTGCATTGAAATTGTTCAAAAATATTTAAATTGCAGTAGAACTTATAAACCATTGAGCACCATAGTATATGAAGCTGAAATGTGAGGGTTTTATTTTAAATTAATAGACTTTTAATCACAGGGTAACACTCCATTAACCAGACTTAGAAACTCCAGGAAATTTCTGCAGTAGGGGAGGGTAGGGATCTCCCCTCCATGTGGAAAAATGCAAACACCAATCCAGATGGGAACTGTGCTGGTTAATTCTGTAGCCACCTACCGGGTCACTGAATCACCTGCACCACAGATCAGCCAGGGTGATACTGGAGGTTTTGTGGAATTTTATCAAACTAGAATATTCCTTTCTACAGTAAAAACAAGCTACGAACCGTTATGAAATCTTTAAGTGGTCAGATCCTGAAGATTGATACAATAAAGTATTTGTCTTTTAAGCTCATGGTACAGAAAATTCTTAAATATTAAAAGTTTCATCTTAGCAGATGAAAGGCTAAGAAACCATAATTAATAATAATTTTTTCTTGCTGTTGTGACATCAAAAAGGGAATAGTGAAATGAACTGACTTTTTAGAGTTTCATGCTCACCTAGAAGTGACATTTATCCTCCCTGGATAAAATTTGAATTTTCACGGTTGTTATTTTGATTAATGGCATTGGATTGGCCAATGTCAGTGTGTTCCTCAGCTGTTTGCATATGTGTTCCACTAGCAGCCAGGAGTTTTTCCAGTTGCTACCAATATTTATTACCAGTCCAGTCATATTCATATATGACTATACATTTTGAAAATTTTATTCTACCTTGGCCAAGTATTCTGGTTTCTGTCTAATTAATAATGGTAGTTTTTTGCCTTGCTATTTAAGTTAGAACTCCTGCTAATCCTATTTTTTATTCTGCTGTATTTTGTGTATATTTTATGTGTGTGGAAGGGCTCATGCAGTGCAGACCCTTCCATCTCTCACATTTATGAACTCGGCAGGTCTCTCAATTTCTCTGGTTGCTCTTTGGGGTTTTCCCCTCAGTTTTTAATTGCCAGAATTAAATGCCTGAATTTTTAGAATGTAGAATTTTTAGAATGTTTAGGATTTGTAGAATTTTTACTTCCCTGATTTTAAGAAAGCTTTCCAAAAATCCACAATATTTTTGTGAAATGGCCTTTTCCCCTCAGTGATACTTTACAAAGCAAACAGCTTTTATAGAAATAATTATAATACAAATGATAATTATCAGTAATTATAATGGAGATTAAAGGGAAATCCATGGAGCTGCTAAATTTTCACTGTCACTATCACTCTTGTATCACATATAATGTTCATGAAATGCAGGAATAGTCTGGGGAGTGCCTGAAAAAGAGCAGATTGGGAATGGGAGGGGAGGATTCAGGTCAGGTTTTCTTTCATTTCCATGGGACATTTCAGGTTTCACTGGCAGAACAATCCCCTGGCCATGGGTTGGTGGCAGAGAGGTGCTGCACCATGGCAGAGGGAAAACTGGGATAAATAAAATCAGGGCAGGAATAAAGGAAAAGATGCTCAAACCCCAAAATAACAACTGCTGAACTTCATGAACCTGTCCCAGAGACAGCTACAAACAAGAGAAGTGCTGGCATTATTGAAATTTGCCTGCCTGGTTTTTTCCTCTCTGAAGTTTTAGCTGCAGCATCCAGAGCCTGTTCCCTCAGTCTGTGTTGGGATATGGTGGAGAACATGGAATCTCAGGATCAGGGTCCAGAGAAAATGATGTTACTGCACTTTTCTGAGGGAGAAAGCACTTTTTTTTCTTTTTCTTTTCCTTTTTTTTTTTTAATGTGAGATGTGTTGGCTGCTGTGGGCCCCAGAGGATTCCACAGCTGTGGGATCACAGGAAGATCCGTGGCCCTGTTAATTACAGGAGTGCCATCTGCACTGCTGTGCTCAGAGGTCTGCAGCATTTCCATGACAAACCCCACTGCAGTGGTTTGCAGCTCAGACACAGAAATGTGCTGCTGCCCTGATGAATCTCCATTCTGGCAATGATTTGTTCCCCTCCTACCCTCAAGAATTGAAAAAAAAAAAGGGCCTGGTTTAAAATCTGAAAGTGATACAGCAGTGACTGGATGTTGACTAAGCAGGAACTTTGGTTGCTGCAGTTTAGCAAGAACTTCATTCCTAAATTCCTGTAGGGGTGACCTTTACTGTGTAATGCAAGTGCTTCTGGTCATTCTGAAACCAGCCAGTGTCTCATAAAGCCTCCAACAATTCGTAGTTTATGTTCCAGACCATCAGCTTTGCCTCTGACTGTATTTACTGTGCTGGAATGAGGCACTAAAGGGAGGGTTTGGAGCCTGTAACACTGTCCTGCTGCTGCCCAGTTTAGTTACATGTTGAAGGTGTTCAGCTTTTTATTTCTAGTTATAAACCTCTTCTGTGAAATGAGGTTTGTGCTTGAGTGATACAGGTTCAATAGGTGCAAATTTTAAGTGAAAAAAGCAGTGCCAACCATGGCCATGACTGGGAGATCTCAAACTTTTCTAAGTGAATGATGGAAGTAAAAGTGGTCATCCACAGCACTTCTTGCGAGACAGAAACATTCCCATTTCAGTGGATAAAGTGTTTTCATATGCTTCTGTATATTTGATTTCCTACTCAGTGGTTGGATTATTCCAAGTTTTTCCCTGCATTCTGGGCAGAAGCTGGAGCCTTCCCTAGAAAACTCAGATATTCTGGAACACAAGCTAGGAGCTGCCTTTAAAGCAAGTTTTTGTGAATTAGACATCACTGCTTTCATAAGTGGCCAGAAAATGTATTTACAGCCCTGCTAAATAGTGGAAATGAAGGGGAAAAGGTGGTTAATATGGCAACATTGCTGATTACAGCCTTGGAGAGTGTGAGTTTGTGGGCCAGAAAACACAGAAGCTAAGCTTAAAATAGGAAACAGCAGAAATTCAGTTTAAAAAGTGAAGTTAAAAGACAGACAAAAAATGTTAAGATTAAGGAAAGTTAAGAACACCAATTGGCTGTGTTGGGAATAACACTGTGCTCAGAAAATACACCCAGCAAGTCACCAGAACACAGAGGATGAGAAGTTTGAGGCTCAGAACAGCTTTGGTTCCATTATGACCATGCTTCTATAATCTCCCTGGATGATGCTGTTTAATCTCATGATCGCCCTCTTCTCTAATGCTCCTGTTTTGTTTCCCCCAGCTCACAATGCCAACCTTAAACTTAAAATAGGAAACAGCAGAAATTCAGTTTAAAAAGTGAAGTTAAAAGACAGACAAAAAATGTTAAGATTAAGGAAAGTTAAGAACACCAATTGGCTGTATTAGGAATAGCGCTGTGCTCAGAAAATACACCCAGCAAGTCACCAGCACACAGAGGATTAACAGTTTGAGGCTCCACATGGCCAGAACAGCTTTGGCCACATTATGATCATGTCTGAATAATTGCCCTGGATGATGCTGTTTCATCTCATGGTCTCTCTCTTCTCTAATGCTCCTGTTTTGTTCCCCCAGCTCACAATGCCAACCTTTCCTGTTGTTGTGAAGATTGGACATGCTCACTCAGGCATGGGAAAGGTGCAGATGCTATTTGTTGCATGTTGGGAGCCTGGGGTTTGTCCCTTACCTGTGCATGCTCCTTCCTCCCCTGAGATTTTACCTTTATCTGTGTCTTGGATCCCCCTTTGCAAATCTCTGCCTGTCCATGCAAAGAAAGCATCTCTTTCTAGGAAAATTATGCCCAAAGTACTTTTACGACTTGGCCTTTGCAGTTTGAGAGTTGCCCTGTGTGGGATGTGCTTTGAACTGTGCTGAGATGCTTTCTGCAAGCAAAACCTTGTTTATTAATGTATTGTCTGCACTGAAATTCTTCAAGAGTCAAGGTCTGTTGCACAATCCGACTTTTTGGAGCTGGGAGTGTGGGAAGGTTTTGCCTTGGTTCTTTGTTGGTTTCAGCTTGGTACTGAACGTTGATTTCCTATCTTGATGTGCTGTCTGTGATTGTTTCATACCTCTGTATAACTGCTGCTTTCTTTCTCCAAAGTAATTGCATTTCAGTGGTGAGTACAGATGTTTTGGTGTCACTTATCTCACAGTGCAGGGCCAGTGGGAGAGCATTTAAATCCCAGTTTCACTGCTATCAGTGCCAACTCCTAGTCCTTGCAGGGTAACTTCACTCTCTGAAAACACTTCAGGGCTAGAAGTGGTTAGATTTTAAATCAGTTAATCAGAGAATAGTTACCTTTATCACCCTGAATCTCCAAAGCTCCATGAACATAATATTTGCCACTATTTTCAGATAGAAAAATGATTTAATTACAACTTGTACTGTATGTTATTTTTTGCCTATGACTGTTTTGCTTTGTTTCATATTTAGTAAATGATTGGAAGTCCAGCAGCCAATTTAATTGAGGGCAGAGTGAACCACTAATTAAACTGCACTTTCTGTGGGTTGCATATGTGAAGTGTTAGAATGTTTATGCTGTACTTTGGATATTCACCTCTCATTTAGAGAAAAGGGGAAATAATGCACAGAAATGTTCTTCATATCAAATGTCTAGAAATAATTTTTCCTTTCAGCTATGAAATATTTCAAACCCTCCAAGACTGAATGCAATCTGAGAGCGGAGGAAGGTTCCCCTGGAAGCCCAACCCTCCCTGAGGGCACTGCTGGCAGTCCCATTTCCAGAGGTCCCACTTAAACCCACACAGGCCAGTCAGTCTTCAGAAAATCAAGCTGAAACCAGGCCTCATGTCTGGTTTTTGGCTCTCAGATGGCAAATTACTCTGTGTCTTTCTCCATCAGAGAGCTGAGGGCAAATACTTAGACTTCAGGCTTTTATCTCCACCAAATTCCATTTGTTGTCCCACCTCCCAGCCGTGGCCCTCAGGTTCTCCAGTCCCAGGAGAAGGAGAAGCAACCAGGGGGTGCTGGGCTTGCAAAGAGCTGCAAACTCCTCATGTTGGACACCATGGGCAATCCTGAGCCTGCCTGCTCCTCACCACTCTGAAATGCCCTTTGGATCAGAGCCCCACTTCCCTGTTCTGCCCCTTTCACTCCTGCTTGCCCAGCTCTAATCTCCACAAGGATTGTCCTCCCTGTCCAGAGGTGATGTCTCTGTCCTCCCTCTGCCCTCCAAAATCTGCTTCTCCTCTCCCCTAGATCAGCATTCCCCACCTGTTCGTGCCCCTGTTCCTTCAAGGTGTAAAGCTGATGGTTTAGTGTCACTCACACCTCAGCAGAGCGTTCCACACCTGGGAAATCCCACCCCTGGAAAGCCCTGGAAATCCCACCCCTGGAAAGCCCAACTCCTTCAGAGCAGAGGGGAAAATGAGAATCATGGAAAAATGAGAATAAAATCTGCTCCCTGTGCTCCTGCCCTCCCCAGGATATCAGGACCCTTCAGCTCCTCCCTCATGGGAAAAGCTGATGGGATGATGTCAAAATTCCTGGTGGGCTTCGCATGTGTTCAGTTGCCAGCGCAATTTACAGAACCAGCAAGAATCTGCATCCATTGGAATTGCATGTCACACCTAAAAAAATAATTTTGAGACCTAAAGATCTATAATTGACTAACATCAAAAAAACCCCAACAAACAAACAAAAAACCCCAAAAAAACAACAACAACAAAAACAAACAAACCAAAAAAAAACAAACAAAAACCAAAACAAAAAACCAACCCAAAATAAAACTCCAGTGCCTGCAAATTGCTTTCTCCAAATGAGCAGGTAATATTTTGCCTAGAAAAATGGGTGTTTTACAGCAGGATTGTTACAGAACCTAGAAATCAGATTAAGTATCAGATTTTTTTTAATGTTGTCAAAACCATGTTCTCACGAATGCCGTTTGCAACTGAATTCCACATTTTATTCCTAATTACTCTTTTCTTCTTTTGTCTGTGCTGTGTTCTTGTGGCTTGATGGCTCCAGATCAAGGTAGACAACCACTACGATTTTCAGGACATAGCCAGCGTGGTAGCACTCACTCAGACCTACGCCACCACTGAGCCCTTCATAGACTCCAAATATGACATCAGGATCCAAAAAATAGGCAGTAACTACAAGGCATACATGTGAGCCAAATCCTTATGTTCTTTCCTGCTTTTGTTTCAAAGTTGATAAGCACCAGTGAGATTCAAGGGTGTTGGAGGAGTCTCTGAGATGATGCCTCCCGTGTCACACTCTCTGGAAAGAGTATTTAGAACTTTCTGGATTTATCCAAATTCTTTTTATCAGTTGGTTGTGGCTGGGAGGAGGAGGATGAGACATCAGGTGAGCCTGCCAGAGGGGTTTTGCTGCTAACTTGTGGTCATTATTTTCATTTAAAGAAAGGAGCAGTTGGAAGAGGGTTTGGTTGCACAGAGGATTTGTTAATTCAGATTTCTGTGTACCTTTTCATCAATTTAAGGACAAATTTTCTCCACATTTTTCTTCTCCCCTCTGAGGATAAGTTGGATGGCGTTCATTCACACAAACAAACCTGAACTGTCACACTTTAATGGAACAAAGTCCTCTCCTTTCAACATAACCCATCACAGAAACAATCCAATCTTGCAGTGCCCTTCACCATGAAAACCTCTTCTCATGTTGGAGCCCAGGTGTTTGTTTAAAGGCCATGGTTAAAGGAGAGGCTCAGGGGATGTTTCAGCTTCACAGATGACATTCAGCTGGAGCAGCAAACCAGCTGTGATAGAGCATTTGAGCTCTGATACCTGTGTTTGTGCAGATTTTTACTCTCTTTCAATTATCAGGCAGGGTAATCTGACAAACACTCATTTTGTTTCTCATTTTGTGACAAGTTAGGTCATCTCATGCCTTTGTTCTCTCACACTTACCATCCTGCGGCAGGGAAAATGTACCAGAACATGGATAAAAATACACAGTTACATGTCCACACCCACATGCAGACACAGGGATATTTCTCAAGGAACTCCTGAACATTGGAGGGATCAGCAAATCCTTGTAAATCATTTGTAAGGTACAGTCAGGTTCTTTATCAGTAAAGAATTGCAAGCAAACCATAAACACTGAGAGAAGTTGAAGCTGGAGCGGGGTTAAAGCAAATCCATAAAATGCTTTATAAATTAAAAGACAGGGTTGATGTTAAGAACCAAATAATTTAGAACAGCCATGAGGAAATAGAATCTTTGGTCCAGGGTGGGAGAAGGGGAAGAATTTCTCTGCTTAGGTTGATATTGGAGGGCCACACACTCTGGAGCTCTCACCCAGACGTTGCTGGCACAGGATCTGCTGCTCTGCCCTGCCCTGGCACTGCGGGGGCACTTGGCAAAGAACAGCCAAGGTCTGGCCTTCCCAAAACCCAAAACTCCCAAAACAGCTCAGAAATCCCCATTGCCTCCCATGTGAGGGGCTCAGGAGAGCACAGATCTGATGGAAGCCCAGTTCCCATGGTCAGACCCACCCTCAGTGTGGACACCCAGTGCTTCTGAACCCAGAATTCACTGAGCATTGCAAAATCAGCATGTTGGGAATGTGAGTTGTACAGTGACCAAGGCAGGACACCCAAACAGCTCATGAGGATGCAGAGGTTTCTGGAATATTCAGTGCTTTTGGTGGTACAGGACTGTGATTTCAGCCCCCTGTGGAACTCAGGTGTGTTGGGCCTTCCCCACCTCTCCCTGCAGGCTCCAGACCCTTAAGCAGATGCTACAGCTTTTATCCCCCAGCTTTCCCAGGAGGGTTCATTCCAGTTCTGTGGGTTTGTCTCACACTGCTGCTCCAGAGCTGACTTTCCCCTCTCTGAGGATCCCATCCTGCTTTTCTGGCAGCCCCACCAGTGTCCCCTCTGTCCCCCTGTCTGGGCCATGCCATGCTCCAGTCCTGCTGTGTTCCCAGCCTGCTCCAACCTCCCTGTCCCTCAGTCCTGTCCCCTCATGCCAGAGCTGTTCTCATTCCCAGGATGTCCCCAGGACGTCCCTCAGCCCTTGGATCCCCCTCAGAGCCATTCCCAGCCTGGCTCTGGCCCTGCTCCCATTCCCAGCCCTCTTCTCCCCACACACCTTCCCAGGCCACTCTGCAGGCCTGCATGGGGCTTTCCTCTCTTTTTCTCTCTTTTCTCTCCTGTCAGTGCTTTGACAGGCAGATTCCTTGTGTTGTGCTGCCCATCTTTCCCCTTCCCAAATTAAAAGAGCTGATTTTTCCCACTTTAGTGTGAGTGGGAAAGGGATAAGGCCCAGCGCTTGATGGCTCCAATGCATGGCCAGGTACCAGCTGCAGCACTGGGCTCATCCTCTGTGATAGAAATTGGACCACAGCATTTTGTAGAAGAGAGCCTCACTTTTTTTTTCCCCTTTGACTTGAAATTTAAATGCTGTTCAGCATCAGGAATAATTTTGGAAGAGTCAACCACGGTAAATTTATCATTCTGAAACATAAATGTTTCTTCTCTGCAGAAGGAGCAGTTGGCCTAAGGGACAGCAAAAATAAGTTAAAATGACAGCCTGTTCCTCCTACCTTTTTATTTATTTTTAAGTTTCTACTCAGCAACTCTGGGTTCATCCAAATGCTAAAAGCCTAGTGATCATTTTTTTGTCCAGATTCTTTCATGCACTTAAATCACACACCAAAATGAAATACGGCTCATTATTACAAAGCAGCGTGGAAAGGAGAAGATTTACCAAATGTCTGAAGAATTCTTCATGTGCACATACATATACATGATGTCAGTAGAATATTGCTCTACATCTGGTTCTCATTTTGCTCTGTGACACAGGAACAGAGCACTTAGAGAGCCACCACAAAAAAATACCAGCTGAACATTTGTTTTTGTAGTTTAAAGAGAGTTATTAAGAGCCTCGGGTTTATAATTCTGTGGGAAATTGTGGTTTAAGTGGATCCATGAGTCACCAAACACTGGTGCTTATCGTCTGTCAGTAGAGATTATGGCCAAAAAAGCAGGATTGGATCCCTGTAAATACCACAGCCCCTCTGGAGGCTGTGTGACACACACTGAACTGCCCTGGGCACCCAGGGCAGCATTCAGCTGACTTCAAGGAAATCCAGTTTAAAAGGGTCACACACCATGTAGAAAAACAGAAGTACAAAAGCTCTGTATCTAAATCTCCCCTCCAAAAGCAGGACTGCGAGTCCAAGGCTTAGAGTTCTTTGATCAAAAGGTCAATAAACCAAAAGTAAAGCACATCCTGCAGAGGAATAGTGCTGGAGGATCAAACCACAGAGCAGGCTGCCTACCCAAGAATAGTAGGCAGACATTTCTACATATTTTTCTGATGACAAGTCCCTGTCCCAGCAATTTGGATTGGATACTGCAAATGCTACTAAATAAAGCAGGAAGGTGTTGGAAAGGGGGAAGCTCAAGTTACTATGAATTGTTTAGCAATTCTAAAACAGTTCTTCCTTCTTGCAAAGACCAAATCGAGTATAAACATGTTAAGCCTAAGTGTAAAGCACTTAAAGGTGTAGGAGTTGTTTTATTTATTGTTCAGTGTTTGGTTAAAGAGGAGGAAATAATGATGTGAAAGGCCCCTGGCAATTATTAGACGTGAAGAAGGGTGGGAAACCTACATACTCCATAGATATAATTACAGAAATCATCTCTAGGGCTTAGGGTGTCTGGGTGGGTAGTTTTGGATCAGTTCACCACGATCTCTCCTTCTGGAGTTCATCTGTGTCAAACTCACAATCTCCTGAGATCCCACCAGTGAATTCTGTGTCCACAGCATTCCCCAGGCCTGCTCTGACCCCTGCCACATCCTCACAGCCAGCCAAGCATCCACTTGGAGACTTCTGCAGGAGCTTTTCCCAGTGTGGAGGGAAAATCGGGCTTAAATCTGGCCACCTTTTCCCCTCTAGTCAGTGGGGATTCTCTCTAGCGCTGGGATTCCATCACTGCAGCTGAGCATCTTGAGCTAAATACTGGCTAAAAGCCTTCAGGATAACCATTTCCTCTGATTTGTCACATCTTCCTTCCTAAAAGACACCTAAAAGGGTGCACTCTGATGAATTCCCATGAGAAGGCTGCAAGAGGATAGAACTGTGATTTGTGAGATTTTTCTCTCTGGTGCCAAATGTCTGTGTGGAGTAGTAATGAGCCTAAAAATATTCATTTTTAAGCAGGCACATGTGTATAAACATCACCTAAAAAAACTGAGCAGAAATCACAACACAACCTCTCTGCTGGGTAAGGTTTCCTTACAACAGCACTCAACAAGCACCTCTTCGCTTCTCTTCTCTTCTCTTCTCTTCTCTTCTCTTCTCTTCTCTTCTCTTCTCTTCTCTTCTCTTCTCTTCTCTTCTCTTCTCTTCTCTTCTCTTCTCTTCTCTTCTCTTCTCTTCTCTTCTCTTCTCTTCTCTTCTCTTCTCTTCTCTTCTCTTCTCTTCTCTTCTCTTCCCTTCCCTTCCCTTCCCTTCCCTTCCCCTTCCCTTCCCTTCCTTCCCTTCCCTTCCCTTCCCTTCCCTTCCCTTCCCTTCCCTTCCCTTCCCTTCCCTTCCCTTCCCTTCCCATCTCTCTTTCTCTCCACAACACAGGACATGGCATCACAGAAGAACTTTATGCTTTAAATTTTATGAGGGTCCCAGAGAAAAGTCAACATTCCCCCACAATTGCTACTGACCCTCGTAATTAACTTAATGGGAAATGGAGAGAGAGCTCTGGCTGCTGCCTGATACACTTTTAATGCTTTGCAGATGTTCCCTGATTTTACTAACTGGAAACACTTCATAACTTGTATGCATAGCCTGTTCCCAGTACAGCATTTAGCTTTCACAAAGCAGTAATCTTCCCAGCCCTGGAAGAAAATCCTTCACATGGATTTTTTTCTTTCTTAGAGGTTAAACAGAAGAAGGTGAACCGACACAGCATGTTTAGGTTATATCATGAAATAGCAAAGAGTGAACACTGGAGGAGGAACCAAAATCCAGCTCCAGAACACACCTGAAATCACTTCAGAGGTGTTAGAAACAAAAATGTGTTGCTTTTTGAGTGTTGGGACACAGTGGGGTGGGTTTGAAAGGAGAAGCTGAAGCTTCTTGACATTTACCTTTGCAGTGCCAGTGTGTTACAGATAATTCAGTGCCTTTGTAGCTGGCACCAGCTCATTTCTAACACTGCCCCTTCATCAAAGCAAGCTGGATTTTTAGAAAACAACTTAAACAAATAAATGTGGAGCAGAAATTTCCCAGCCATTCTTTGTACCTCCAGTACAAAGTGTTTTCCTGACAATGCTCTTACAACCCCTCATGGTTCAGCTGCTCTGTTACAAGCTGCCAGCTGGGGAAAAGGTGTCAATACTGCTGCTGCACTCATGGGAAAAGCAGAGGCATTTGATGATGGGAATGTGAAACCACTGGCTGCCTTTGTAATGTTTTCCCCCTTTCAGGAGAACTTCCATATCCGGGAACTGGAAGACAAACACGGGCTCTGCCATGCTGGAACAAATTGCTATGTCAGATAAGTAAGTGGAGTCTCGTGTCAAAGGTAATTAAAAAATTAACAGAGTTTTATTGGAAGTGGGTTTTTAAAGAATCCCATTGTTGGTACATAAGTCACAGTAAGTGCATGCACTGTGTTCATTTGGGGAAAAGGGATCTCTCGGTCAGGGGAAAGAGCAGAGGCCGGAGTTCCACGTGGCTTCAGAGTTACCCACCCACACTCACACCTGGGGGTTACATGAGCTCCTGG
Source organism: Camarhynchus parvulus (assembly GCF_901933205.1). Classification (NCBI taxonomy): domain Eukaryota; kingdom Metazoa; phylum Chordata; class Aves; order Passeriformes; family Thraupidae; genus Camarhynchus; species Camarhynchus parvulus. Next base: position 1,591,684 of record NC_044582.1, on the reverse strand, counting down.
GTTCCTACATCCACATCTGCTCCTAGAAAATGTCTGGAATTCCAGATTGTCCTGTCAGTCATTGCTCCTGCTTCATTTGCCCTCTCTTACCCACCAGTCTCACACCTCTTTTAAACTTTCCTCCTTCTGCATCCTACCATCCTCCTACACAACCAAGCACTCCAGTCTGGACTTTGCCTATTTAAATAAATCCCATTTCTCTTTTCTACTTTCAATCCCAAACTCCTTACTTTTCATTTTATAAATTTCCACTGAAGTGCACTGTGAGGCTTTTTCCCCTGTTGCTGGGATACACTGAAGCTTTATTTCCCCTGTGCCATCATTCCAGCTCTGTGCTTTGGTTTACTGTGCTTTTCCTTTTCTTCCCCATTCTTATACTGGATAATTCCTGCAGTCCAGTTGAAAACATTCATGCAGCAGCACTTTGAAGCTCAGAACTCTTTTCTCAGCCCCCCTCATTTACTCCACAGCCCATAAACCTCTTTTCCCTGCAAAACAAAATCTCAGAGGCTTTTGAATGGCTATGCATTTTCTGCTGTTCAGCTTCTCCAAAGGCTGCCACCAGTGGAAGCTGAAATAAACTCTGTGCAGTGAAAGTGGAATTTAAGAGGTGTTTTCAAGTTCAACAGTAGTCCTGGTTTGTTTGTTTGGGGCTTTTTTGTAAAGCCTGGAACCTACAACTTGGTGCCTCTTAGGAGCTGAGGGAGACACAGGAACAGAAGCATTGCCTGCCCTGGAAAGGTGAAAACAAGAAAGAAAGACGGGAATTCCAGCTCCCTGCTGTCCAAGCCCTGTCTAGACTATGTCCTCACTGATCTCCCCTCTGGGCATGGCCTGCAGCCACATTATTTTCTCTTTCTCATTCCCTCCCACCTCCCTGCAGAAAGTGAGGTTATGTGTTCCTGGGAGGGGAGGCACACTGAGCTCTGGGCTGGGTAATTACAGCCCGTGGGCTGCTGGAACACACAAACTCCACTTGTGCCCCCAGGAAAGCAGGGCCAGGGATGGGAAATGCTCCCCTGGCCCTGCTCCTGCTGGGAATGCTGGAAATGCTCCCCGAGACCTGTTCCTGCTCCTGTTTTTCAGTGAAGTCAATTAGAGCAGAATGGGGATTTTCCCATTAACACACCAGCCAGCAAAACCAAACTTCCTTTGTGCTGGTGGGGCCAAAAGCATGGGAAAGGTGGATGTGTAACCTGACAGAAAGGTGGGTGAGGCACAGCCCTGCTCCTCTGGGAGTGCTCACAGCAGAGCAGGACACACAGGGGGAAAAGAGACTTTTCTGCAGGGCTGCAGCAGGCTCACAGCACAGCAAACCCCATCAGATCTGCTGCATTTTGGTTTTAATACACCCATGGATGGGGAGGGAGTGCCTTGGAAGCACTGCCTGGTGGGCATTGCTGGCTGGACACAAACCTCAGGGGAGAAATTCAGAGAAGAAAGAAGAAGAGAGTGGCAGGAAGGGACAGGGAGAGGCGGAGGAGCAGCACATTTCAGGGTCACAATTCCTCATTTCCCCCTGTTCCAAAGCTCCTGCTGCCCAGAGAGCTGTGCCAGCTGTGCCCACCTCCCCTGGCACACCTGGTATTGCCCCTGGGAGCAATCCTTTATCCTTAATTTTGGTTTTAATACACCCATGGATGGGCAGGGAGTGCCTTGGAAGCGCTGCCTGGTGGGCATTGCTGGCTGGACACAAACCTCAGAGGAGAAATTCAAAGAAAGAAGAGAGTGGCAGGAAGGGACAGGGAGAGGGGTCACAATTCCTCATTTCCCCCTGTTCCAGAGCTCCTGCTGCCCAGAGAGCTGTGCCAGCTGTGCCCACCTCCCCTGGCACACCTGGTGTTGCCCCTGGGAGCAATCCTTCATCCTTTATTTTCTCCTTTATTGCTGCTGTTCCCACTGGCTCTGGGAAAAGAGGGCCTGTGACCTTTTGTCAAACCTACTGTGCAAGCCTTGGGTTTCAAACAGCCCAGGCTGCTCCATCCAAAACCTCTCTTTCCAAATGGATTTTTCCAGCTCTGTGTTTGTTGGCAGAAGATGGGCTATTAAATATACTTTCATAAATCTGATTGATGTTGCAGTGTTTTAGAGAAAATGTCCTTGGTTTTGTTTCCACTTCAAGTCCAGATATTTACTGTTCAAGACAAGGTTTGTTGTCCCCGTGACTTTCTAAGATACACAATATTTTACAGCCAAAAAAAAAATAAAATTATTTATAAGCAAGTGCATGCAAAAAGTCCAGTCAGCCAGTGCATCTACAGATGTTGAAATTGTCAGGCATCCAAAAAACCCTCTTATATTGAACAAAAACCATGTTTCTCACAGGAAAAAGAAATTATTTTCATTGCTAAGATATTACCATCAGGATCTTTTCAAATCAATTTCTTTGTATTCTGCTTAAAAGAAAAACTTTTCCATTGGAACAGATTTGATATAAGAAAATATAAAGAATGTGACTTAATAAGTTGACTTGGAAAGGATGCTGGTACTGAAGATATTTATACTTGAATCAGACTCTCAGCCCAGCAAGGAATTTCCTTCGATCCCACAATGAAATCAAATGCTTTGTTTATTACAGCAGGGTTTTTTTTTTCCTGTGGAAAATACTATGAGGTGGCAAATCCATCATCAGGGCTCCAGGGCTGGAGCAGGAGAGGGGCTGGAAGAGGAAATAGCTCTGCTTTAGACTCAACAGTGAGCCAAGAGGAAAATTCATGATCAATGAATGCATTAAAAATGGGGGGTTTTAGCCAATCATGCCCTTCAGTTGGTGACATCAGCCTGCATCATTCCAGGGTCATTTCCTCCCTGCCCAGCCCTGCTGGAGTCACTGAACATTCCCAGTGCCTTTGGTGTCCTTGCCTTTGGGCTCTCAGAGCTTGTGCTACAGGAATCACAGGAACTGCCTCACTCTTCTTCTAAATAAATCCCTCCTCACCCACTTGTTGGTCAGATAATCTCTCTATTCATGGAGGAAAAATGAAAATCAATCATATTGCTGCTGGTAGGATGGGTAAAGAGTCCACCCTCAGTCTCTTACCATGACATTACAAAATAAACTGAAGAATTTTTGTGCCCAACTCTGTATGAAATTGCCTTTTTAGGAGTTGTAGAATTCCTTGGAATTCTTTAAATTCCATTTGGGTTGTGCTGTAGTTGTCTATAACCCTACATGAAGAACATGACCCTTGTCTGCATGCTCCACTGCCCCCATAATGTCATATTTTTGGTCCTTCTGCCTCACCTGAAGGGTTTTCCTGCCTGGGTTTCTCCTTTTACTCAGTGCTGTAGGAATAAAACCAGCCTGGCTGCTTTAGAAAACAGCTGGGCCACAATCTAGGATGGAGCCTCTCACTCACTTTCCTGATACAGGAGCCAGGCCCATCCAATGTAGTGAAAATTCTGAATTTAGGGTGAATGTGATATTGACTACATTATTAGGTGAGCGTCTAGGAAATCAAGAGCCTGATGAGACACTCACAGAACAAATTATTTTTGTGAAACAGGTACAAGCTTTGGGTTGACACCTGTTCTGAAATATTTGGTGGCTTGGACATCTGTGCTGTTAAAGCTGTACATGGGAAGGATGGAAAAGATTATATTTTTGAGGTAAGAAATCCTACTTGTTTTTTTTTTCAATATCTGCCTTTACATATTACAAACAGGCAAGGAAAGAACCTTTCTGATAGCTGGGCATTGGCTTATTTGTGTTTCAGGCAAGGCTGTGTATTTTTGAGCACTGTTTCAATCATGATACAAAGCCACAGGTCCAAATTAGTGGCAAAACTTGCTGGAAAATGTAACCCTATGGATGGGAATGTCTTCTGGTGTTGGAGGAAATGTACACAAAGTGCAAAACAAAGCCAAATGTGGATGATAGCACATTTTGCCAAGCCTGATGATTTCTTTCCTGAGCAGCCTCAGCAGCTTTTCCAGGAAGGTTTATAGATAGCACCATCCCAAGGGAACCCCAACAAAATTATACCTTGCCCTGGAAAGGGAGATTAAGGATGAAGTGGAAACAACTTTACTTTTTTTTTTTGTAGCCTAAATATTGCCCTGAAGATCTAAATCCTCACGAATCAGAAGTTTCTGCTGTAGGTAATTTTGAAAAGTTGAAGTTTTTCATTTCCTTTGAGGTTTTTTTTATGGAGAAATATCATTTTGTGTAGCCATAAAACAAGTTATCATCACTTTCCTATCACCATTTCTTCAGCACCTTCCACGTTCCTAGAATTTTATTGAGGAGGTGGGCAAGGATCTCCAGAATGTCCTCACTCCAAAAAAAGTTGATAAAGCAAAATGGGAAAGCTTTTAAAAAATGAGATAACCACTGCAAATTCTGTAATGGACTGAGACTGCTACTCAACAAATCCCTTGATTTTCCATGCCACAGTCAAACATAATTTCTAAAGCCCAGAATTCTCAGAGCTGCAGAGCATTTTAATCAGGGTGCAGAATAGACCTTGCAATTAAAAAAAAAAGAAAAAGAAAAAAGAGTGGATGGAAGTGTGATAATTCCTGCTGTTGTCTGGAATCAGCTGAATTGTCCTGGAGATGGGAATGCTCATCAGCAAGGACATTTAGAATCTGTAAAAGACATTGAAATGTGGGGCTGTTTGCAAAGTTCACATCCACCAGAACATCTGAAAAAATTAGGATATCAACAGTTCTTACACTGCGATTTTTACAATGAGGAGTGGAAAGCTGTCTGCACCAAGATAGGGAGAATTTTCTCCTTTTGTGTCCTTTCAGCATGGGAAAATAAAAGTTATTAAGGCTGGCACGTGCATGGTGCACTCGAGAGAGCTGAGCAGGACAGGCAGTCCAGAAATCCTGGGCTGCAGCTCCAGGAAAAAATGAGAAAAAAATGAGGAAAAAACAAGGAAAAAATGAGGAAACAACAAGAAAAAAATGAGGAAAAAATGAGGAAAAAACAAGGAAAAAATGAGGAAAAAATGAGGAAAAATTTAGGATAAAATTAGGAAAAATTGAGGGAAAATTCAGGAAAAAATAGGGGAAAAAAACCAAACAAGGAAAGAACAAGGAAAAAAAACAGGGAAAAAACTAGGAAAAAATGATGATTTGCGTACCACTGACACCTTAATCCTGCAGAGCTCACCTGACAAGGAGCACACAGATTCCCTAATGAGTGAAATAACGTTGGCAGATTTGTTCTTGCTGATTTTCACTTGGCACATTGAGCCAGTGTCACCCACCCTGGGAGGGAATGGGAATTAGGGGAGAATTCTACCCAAGTTTTCTTCAGCTATCCAGACCAGTTTTCTGCTCTCTATAAAACTGTCACTACAGTTTTGCTGAAGAGGACCAAATTATTAATTTTTGACAAAATTATTAATTCTTATTCAAGGCCAAAACCCCCTGTGTTGTTCTGTGAAGGCCTGGGCTCTTTGCAGATTTGTAGGTGGGGGATGTAAGAGATTTTTACCTTTTCTAAACCTGGTGTGGTTCCCTGGACAAAACTGCCTCCTCCAGAGGAACACAGTGGTTCTTCCTGTCCTACTCCAAGGACCTGGCTCCCAGCTCCTCCTGGGGAGGAATGAGCTAATTAAAGGATGGCTCAGCTAAGCAGAGGGGCTGTTGGGTTGATCAGAATGAGAGCCAAGTTATGATTCTGTGTAACAGCCTCATCTCTTCATTTGGTGTCTGTTCTTCCCCCCTCAGTGGGAATTCTCAGCTGCCAAGCATCAGACAAGCTGTAGAAACAGGATTTTTATTAACACGTCACTGCAACATGCAGCAATTTAACAGCCTCCCCTCTTCTTCCTGATGAGACATCAAATCAAGGTCCATTAAACTTTTAACTTCTTAAATATACAGGCTTTTCCCCTTTTAAAATTAACACTTCTGAGGTTTCAGTACTAGAAGGAGCAGAGAATTGTTTATACTTCTGATCCCACTGAATATTATCTTTCCTGTTTCATTCTTGGAAAAGCAAAGCTCTGGGAAAGTAAATAAAAAGCTCAGAGTGGTGATGAGAGCAGTAAAAGAGAACAAATGTAAGAGAATCCTTCTGAGTGTTCTCCCAGAAGTCTCCCAAATTTTGTTTTAGATTAAATGGGCTGCTGCAGGTGTCTTTCCCACTTGCTTCATTTTGCCCTGAGCTAAGTTAAAATTAGCTCCCAAGTGGTGTTTTTGCCTTAGAAAGGATTTCAAGAAGAAAACTTTCGCTGGAAACCAGCGGAGGAAATGAAGAAACAGTGTTTGTGCACAATGGTATGGAAAGTTCTGCTCTTGGCCTAAAATTCTTCAGAAGCTCAGCTACTTCTCCTGTCCTCCCATCCAGGACAGAATTCCTCTGCTCAGCTCAGGGAAGGAGCCAAACCCAGCTGTAATCACTGATAAACTCAGAAGTCTCTCATAGTTTCTGCTCTGGACCATTGCTGTACTCGCCCACCCAAGGGAATGGCTTTGCCCAGCTCTCACTCTGCCAAGCATGGACCTTCCAAATCACCCTGATTTCATTCCCCCTTGCCCTGCACTTACCACTTATCCTGTTTTCTCCTGGAATTCCTGGGCTTTTCCTTCAGGAGGTCCATCTGTCCTGCCAGACTGACTGACTGACAGCCCAGCGTGTTCCTCTTGTCTTTCAGCATCCTGGGAAATGCCTTTTCCCCACTTTATCCACAGGATTCTTTACCTTTGCCCTTCCTTTAACCTCCCCAGCTCTGCTTTTCCCAGCCCTTCCCAAATCTCTGCCCAGCACATCCCAATCCTTGGGGCTGAGCAGCAGAGCCGGGTGTGGGAATTTCTCCCTCAAACATCACGATCACTTTGCAATTACTGATATAATTCCTCTGTCTCCTTTAGAAATCCCATCCCATTTCCCTTCCTAATTACAGAATTTCTCTTCCTTGTGTTGCCAGTCTGTCTTGTATCCCAAATTTTAGCAATTCACCTTTCCCACTAATATTTACAATCAGTCCCTGGGTGATAAAAGAAATTAATCCCAAGGAAGTGGCCACTGAAATGAAAGTACATTGATACAAAAATGTATCAAGTTCAGAGTGATATGAATTAAGGGACTGTAATTCATAGTGACCCATGTTTTTACTGGCATCTGCAAAAGGAATGTATTTGATTTTATAAATTACAGATGTCCTCTTTTTTTTTTCTGTGAAATCCTCTTAGTGGGAAACTCCAATATTTTAAATAGCTGAACTATATGCTGAACTAAAAACTGGCTGAGTTTAAATGGGATTTTAAATCTAGCACAGGCTGTAAATAGACTATTTATAAACAGAGAGCTTTGTGTATGTTTAAACTTTGTCAAATCTTCTGAGGGGGGGAAATGCCAGCCTGACATTCCTGTAGTCACTCACAGGATTTAAAATCTGTTGGTGTTGCCCAAAATATTCTCAAGATACATTTATATAAAATCAAAATATAAAACAGTTGTCATAAACTCTTGTACCAGGAATGAAAATTGACTGTATTCTGTGAAAGGAAAAGACAATACACCAAAAATCACCATATAAAGCATCCACCTGGATCTCAGCTGCTCTGCCAGGGAGTGCCACAGGTGCTCTGTTCCACATCTTTGGCCAACAATATTTGTGCCGCTGTGGCAACAAACCCAAAGATTTTAACAAGGTCAAAACCTGTCCAAGTGATAAGAGACTGATAAGGACAAATGGTTCTGGGTTTAATGCCAAATCTGTTTGAATCTGCCTCAATTTGTGACTATGCCTGAAAATTCTTCATTCAAGGAGTGTAACAACTTCTCCACTGGAGTGGCCACGAAGCTCTGACACCTCAAGGCTCCTTATTTTCACTTTTCCCACCAGTTCTGCTACACAGCATGGCAGTACCTCCCAAAGGAAGCTGATGTGTGAACTTGCAGTTGTAGAAGCACTTGAGAGCAGAAATTCAGTCCGAACCCAATCCTGCAGATCTTAATCCTGCCTAATCCTTTGGCAGGATTTATTGGAGGCAATTTATTTCACAGTCATTCCAAGTAATTGTTTTAATGCAAGTGCATGGTAAACAATGGGAGGGTTTTTTGATTGTGAAAATTTTAGCTGATGTTGGGTAAGAGGGGGGCTCATCTACACCCTATGGTGCATATTTTTAAAAAAAACCTCTCATTAAAACAGATTTTTAGAGCCCAAACATCACTTCTGCTCTGAAAATCAGATGGTTTGCAGTGAAGAAGCAAACATCCAATGCCCTTCACACCAAAACATTCTAAATTCAGTCATCATTAACACTTCACAGTCCTGGCACCAAGCAAATTCCTCTCACAAGAAACAGCTTAGGGTACAAGGAAGTGGATCTTGAACGTGTTTATATAATTTTTAAAATAGCAGTAAGTGAGCAGAAATAAATAACAAAGGACCACTCAACCTGCAAGGTTACATTTTATCCCTCTTATTGGTTGATCAACTCTTCTCTCAGTTAATGGAAAACATTGGCATGTTCCACTGAAATTTATGGTTGTTAAAAAAGATGGTAAACTTTCAAGAACCTTTCAGTGTACTTATTAAACATCTCTTCTCTGCTGTTGATGTGGCCCTAGAGTCAAAACCAGTCATTCATTTCTAAGGAAACATTTGTTCTGGAGTTCAATTATTGTGCATTGTTTACTCTGGGGTTATTTTCAAGCCTTTTGGCTGTGAGGAAGCTCGGAGACCTCCTAAATCTGAAAATCCCAGCACAAGCATTGCCAACATTTTGGTTGCCAACACACGATGCCAGTGAATCTTGTAAATGAGCAAACAGAAGAATCATGGAAATGATTTGGGACTTCAAGCTAATCCCATTATTGGAACAAAATCTTCCTTTGTCACTTAGGAAGAATTTCTATAGCTCTCACCATAGTTTGAAGAGCTCAAGCTTGATATTATTTATAAATAATAAATCCTTCCCAACTACTGCAAGGTGCAATGTTCTTCTAAATCCAAATATCCCTTTAAACATCCAACTTCTGTGTCTAATTCCTAGAAATCCTTGAAAACCTAAAAGAAGGAAGGCAAAACTCCGTTCTCTGTTAATAAAGGAAATGTCCTGCGGAGGCTGGGGGATTGAGAAGAGTTTTGCTGCCTCTAAATGCCTTCCACCTCAGGAGGGATGCACACAATGTGGGTGTGTTCCTGCTCTTCAGACTGATCTCTGTGCACCCTCAGATAAAATTCTTCCACCCAGACCTGTGGGAAACACCAGAGTGCAGCACTGCAGGTGACATGGACATGCCCTGATGCACATGCAAAAAGAATTGCAATTTCTCAAAAGTGAATGAAATCCTATTATTTTTCCAAGTAGGAATGCCCACTGTCCTTGTGCATAATAGCTGGGGTTATGTTATGCTCTTATTTCCCCTGAAAGAAAACACAGATGTGGCAGAAGTGGATACACTGGAGAAATAACAAATATTCTGAAGAAATAACAAATATTCTGGAGAAATAACAAGTGCTTGGGACTAACTGAAGTGGCAGAATTCAGTATTGGTTTCATTCATCAGAATGGGTGTGATAAATAACCACAGAGCATCATTAACCTGTCATGTTTAGAGTGGAAATGTGCCCATTTTTATCTGCCTCTCTGCCATCCTGCTTTCTCTGTAGAAATCCTTCCCTGTTCTTTGCAGCCACACTACTTTTTAATAAAGGTTATCAATAATAACAATGTGTAATTCATTAAAAACTTGAAAAGTTTTAAAGTTTTTTATGAATCAATAAGGATCCAGATCTCCCTAGCAAAACTCCACAAAGTGCCAGGGAACTGAAGTTTAACTCTGCATCTCCCTGGGGGAATTCAGCTCCTGGACGTGGAGTGAGCCCCAAAATCAGGGAAGGGAGGAAAGCTCAGCTGAAATTCCTGCAGATCACTGCACAGCCTGAGAAATCTCATTGTCCTTGTCAACCCTGTGCTTCCTCTCCCTGTTCCCAAGGTGTGTGCCCAGGTGTGAAGATTTTTCTGGAAGGTTCTTTGGTGGGAGATGGGGAGGGGGAAGGCATTGCAAAGTTGCTGTTCTCTCGTTTATTTTCTGCTGGAACACATAATGTCTGTAATTCTTGTGTACTTCTGCTAAAAGCACTGCTGTGAATGCACAGCCTGCCCTCCTGCAGGGGTGAGCAGGATTTCCCTCCCAGCACTGATGTCCTGTTGCATTGTGCAGGTGATGGACTGTGCCATGCCCCTGATTGGAGAGCACCAGGCTGAAGACAGGCAGCACATCACCGAGCTAGTCGTAAGCAAAATGAACCAAATGTTGTCCAAAACTCCTATTCCATCTCCTCAGAGACCCACTGCCACTCAGCAGCCTCAGGTAGGATAAGATTAAATTTAAATTCAGTTAAAATACAGCATCTTGCTCTATCATTTTAAGCACAAAGTTTTTTGGACACCTGTGGAACCTCAAGGATTTGGGAACTTACCAACACATTTTATCAGTTTGTTCTATTTCAAAGAGATTTCTCCAGATAGAATAAAGATGTGCAAGTATTGCTGTGTTTTTACTTGTGGGTTCAGGGAATTACCAGGCTCTGTACTGTTCCCTTTCAGTCCCATATATAAAATATCATGGAAATACTGAGAAGCAGTGTCATAGAAAATGCTTGCCTTGAAGATGTCAAAAATAATACTGAATAATTCTTGTTCTTGTGAGAAATTAATGAGGTTATAATCTTTTTTTAATGTGCTGCAATTCATGAAAATGCCTTAGATGTCTAGGAAGCTCCTGAAATATGTTCAGCACAGTAGAAGATTCAGTTAAAGTAGAGCATCTTGGTCTATCATTTTAAGCACAAAGTTTTCCTCCAAGAATTTGGACACCTCAAGGATTTGAGAGCTTACCAACACATTTTATCAGTTTGTTCTATTTCAAAGCTATTTCTCCAGATAGAATAAAGATGTGCAAGTACTGCTGTGTTTTTACTTGTGGGTTCAGGGAATTACCAGGCTCTGTACTGTTCCCTTTCAGTCCCATATATAAAATATCATGGAAATACTAAGGAGAACTATCACAGAAAACCCTTTTACTGAGGATGTCAAAAATAATACTGAATAATTCTTGTTCTTGTGAGAAATTAATGACATTATAATCTTTTTTTAATGTACTGCAATTCATGAAAATGCCTTAGAAATCTAGGAAGCTCGTGAAATATGTTCAGCACAGTAGAAGGCATGGGCCAAAGTTTGCAAAGAGATGCACATTTCACTTCTTTTATCTTGCATGGCCTGAGAGTTAAAGTGTGTGGATGAAGAATTCTGCCCCTGGCCCAGCTGGCTTCCAGGAACCACCTTTGTGTTTCCATTTCCATGCTTTTAAAACATGGGGTTTATTGGAGTGATCCTTTTAATAACTTTGGGGTGTGTGGTGTTTTTGTAAAAGAACAGAAAATTTGGGAGAGGTGTGCATTTGCTGGCTGGAATTGGATGGGTTAAAGAATTAGGTGGAATTAAATAGCAGCCAGTAACAAGTGCTGACCCGGGGGATCTGTACTTACAAAAGGGTCTATAAATCCCTTTTTCTACCAGGACTGAGGGGCAAGGGGATGGCTTTAAGACATTTAGATTAGACATCAGTTCTTTAGAATGAGGATGGTGAGGAACTAGAAGAGTTTGTGGGTGAAATAGAACCAAATCCACCCTGCCCATGACCTGGGAAGGGTTTTGGTGCTGCCCTGGACCTCCTCACTCCACAGGCATCAGCTGAACACCAGAACCAGCCAAACTGTAAGCCAGGAATTACCAAGCCTAAATAGCTAAATACCAAGCCTAAATCAAGGATCTATTTTTGCTCCCAGCAGGCTCCACACCAGGTAAACAATTTGAGAACAATTTTGTGGCCTACCTCAGACAGACCAGTTCTTGAGGCAGAGTGACTAATTTGTTCTTCAAATACCTCATCATGCTTTAAGATATAAAAATACCCCGTCCCACATGAAAAAATAAGTGGTGTGGCTTCTATTTATGTTGCAGCCACTTGAAACTAAGCACAAAATTGTTTCAGCCACAGAACCACATACAATGGAGAAGTTTCCATCCAACATGACTCAAGTCCATTGTAAAAAGGGCACTGAGAGGGAAAGAAGGGGAAAAAATAAATCACCTTTTGCCAAAATAGTTCCTTTTAGGAGCAACAGATATTAAAATGAAGCAAAGAGGCAAATTTAGAGTTATCCACTTAATACAAGGCAACATAAATCAAAATTTAAAGTATGTAACAGACACACCTGTCACAGGAATAGATTCATATTTGATATTTCACATTTTGGGGGAAAATGTAAGGTCTTGGATAGGCTGTCCTGGATTTCAGAGCAGCCAGGGGAGGAGCAGGGCTCACTGTTACTGCTGTCATCCAAAGGAGCTGGCTGTTGGTTGGATGTAAATAAAATTCCCAATCATTCCCAAAGAAAACCTGCCCACCTGAGTCCAGAATGAAAGCAGGATCCAAGGACCATCTTTAGAAGGTTCCTAAATTCCTCAGTCATTGCTGCCGCTCAGCATGTCCATGGAAAGGGGTTTTTGCTCTTAAACCAGAGTTTGGGATGAATGCAGAGACAATATTCTGGGATGGTGGAATTCTGGTTGGTTCTTTTTAGTTTAGGTTATTCCTGAAGGATTCAGCCCTTGCTGATGGCAACAAGATGTTATTCCACATTAATCTTCTTTTTCTTAGCCTACCCTTACATTATGGATTGCACTTGAGCAAAAAAAAAAAAATGCAGTGAAAACCGGAGATATTCCTTCAGAATATTTGCAATATCTGTTAGCTTTCCTCCCAGTTAACCAGACTCTTAAAATTGGCCTTGTTCTACCAGTTTAGGGCAGGTAAAGGGAACCTGATTTTCTGCTGAAGATTCCATTTGCAAATACCCATTAATCTTCCCAGCTTTAGGGAAAATCATGAAACACGTTTGCAGAACTTAAAGCAGATAACTCCTCATGCACAGTTAATTTTTAGCTGGGTTTTGCTGAGAGTAAAATCAGCCTGTTAAAACAAAGCTGCCCCTTTTACTTTTGAGCAGTCTTTCCTAATGTAAGAAATTATTTCCCATTCTTGAGAAACACCCAGTTCATCTGCAGGGCAGAACTGCCCATTCCTACAGGTGACACAAAATGCAAAGCCACTGATTTATCCCAAATCAACTCTGTGCACGTGTAGAAACCAAAATACTGGAGATATCAAAGAGTAATTGCTGAGTTTTGCTGCTTCTGCTTTTAAATGAGCAGTCTATGCTCAATAATGCAGCTCCAAGTGTGCCAGGTTCTGAATCTCTTTATTTTCTGGGGGTTTCAGAAGTGTTTCTATTTTAGTCCAGACTGGGTGGACTGTATATAAAAACATGCCTCAATTTCTAAATGCCCACAGTGGTCAGCCCCACTCCAATTAAGCATCCATCAGGAAACAAATCAATGATTGGGAAAATCAGCCTTTGTTTGGCACTGGGCAGCCAGGTCCTGGTGGGGATGGTTGGTCCTGCAGTGCTCTGGCAAAGCTCTCCTGTCACAGTGCCAGGGGCAGCAAATTCCAGAGGGAAACCTCACAGGGCAGGGCTGGGATTGTTAAACCCTTTAAACCTGAGATATCTGAATGGGGAGATTTCTTCAATATGGGTTTTCTATGATATTTGTTTATTTATCTGCAAACTCTTGCCCAGACTCTGTAGCAAGTTCTGCTGGTGCACAGAGGGCAGAGAAGTTGGGCAGGTGAAGATTTGGACTCCCAGAAATTCTACCTGTTGTGGTAAAAAAATCTATCAAAATGAAGCTGTTTCTGTTATTTAAATCATGATCATTTGTTTTACCCCACACCATGCTGAAAATGGAACTTTATCTAGGAATATGATTTTAAAAGTTTGCCATAAACAAACCTGCTCTACTTGAAGGCAACAAAATTGTGGATTTTCCATATTTTCTAACCTCTTTGACTACTTTTGACAGATCTTTAGAGAAGCCTCTTTCAAATTTTCCCTAAAAATCAAGAAAATAGGTTAAACCACCCAATGACTCTGCTCTGGGTTTGCAGAGCTCATTCCTTGACCATTACATTTGTGTATAAAACAATAAAAATGGTCAAACACCCGCTCAGAGCTGCCTGTCAGGGCCTGAGGTGATTTGTGCTGGAGGAAATTCTGCAGAGAAAATGACATTGTCCATGAGAATCACCAAAAATGCAAATGTTTATGGGCGTGTGAGCAGCTGAAGCTGAGGGAAATCCTGTTAGGGAAATGCTCATTCAGTCCTGTTGCATTACCCATGAAAGAATAAGGGATTTATTTCCTTAATGGAAGGAAAGAAGGAAGGAATTTGTGCTCCAGCGGCACAAGATCCATGGCCTGATGTCATCACAGAGAGCAGAGCATTCCCAGCTACATCCTGGTTCTGTGTGCTGTCAGAGAAAGGAGCGGCACAGTGCTAATAAACCAATTATAATCTGTGTATTCTCCATTCCCTGACCCTTTCTATGCTGGAGTTTATCCAGTTTTATTGTTCCATAGCCAGAGAGAAAACTGAACCACACGTGGACATAGTGTAAATAACAAAAGTGTGAATTCCAGAGAGAAAATCAATCCATCAGCAAACTCCCTGTTCCTGCATTTCCATAGGAGCAGCCGCAGTTCTTTCACTTCCATCTCTTGGATTTAGTGGAATTTTTTATGATGAGCAGCAATTTGCTTCCAGTCACTGAAGTTTTTATGATGACCAGAAAATGCAGTTATTTGCTTTGGTCTTAGCTGAAGGGACCACATTTAATTGGGAAGGATCCCCTCATGGAGTTATTTGGAAATGGAGAATTCAGCATTAGTCCACTGTCCATAAAAGTCCTTTTAAATCATAGGTAAGATACATTGGTAAGTGAGGTAGGTATTATCATGGGTAAGATAAATTGTAATTTATCTTTTCATCCTTGGTAAGATAAATTACATTTCATATTAAAATACTTACAGAGTTTTTGTGGGTGCCTTCCTAAATATATTGGTAGAGAATCTAAACCCTTGGCATCAAAACTCACAAAGAGCAAGGCAAAATATTGCTGAGGCACAGAAATCACACAGCCTGAAATGCAACACATTCCAAAGGTTATTTCAGTCAAAAGCCATTCTGAAAACTGTCGGTTTTGCTGGAGGTGGTGCCCCCTCACTGCAGGATTTTGGTTATTTGCATCCCAGCGACACCTTGTGGCTTCTCTTCTGCAATAAACGACTTGGGGAATAAACAGAATAAATCTACTATTTATTATTACAATGCATTATGTCCTATTCCATAAGCTGTATCACATGAAAAATCTATTTTTCTATCTATTTTACAAAGCTGAAATGCTCCAAACTCCAAAATTTTTCATCATATTACTCTAATGCATTTCTTTCTTTTTTATTATTATTTCAATATGGAATATGTTTTAATTGGCTACATTAATGTGCACATAAATAACTGTATATATATGTGTGTGTGTTTGTTTATATACACACACACGATGTTTATCTTTGTGTGCTTATTTTGATCAAAAGGGGGTTTCAAACCCTTAGTTTTTATGTTAGCAAAAATAAAAGAACAGCTGTTACTCTTTTAGATCCCAATATAAACCCAGGGAATTAAGGAAAGCAGCAGAAAATAAACAAGTAGGAGCCTGAGCTCACCACAACCTTATAAAATGCCACATTTGAGGCAGAGTAAAATTTATTTATCACAAGTATAAAATGATGGAGGTTTTTTTTTCCTACACTGAGGTTATTTTGTCCACCTTTGAACAAGACCCCAGCTCAGGGCAGGTTCTGCATGTGAGGCACAGAGGCCCAAGAGAGGCAGGACCCAGCTGGAGCTGCTGCATGGGGGATGTTCATGTATTTAAAACAGTCCCTATTTCATTAACAAAGTTTGATTTATTTTAAGCATTTGAACTCCACATGCAGGTATTGCAATGTATCAAAACCACAAAGTTCATGCTGGAAAATAAACCCCAAAAACTTTAATATTGATAAGGACACAACACACAAATAACTGAGCAGGAATTGTATTGATGGTAAAAGTGGAAATAATTGGTTTAAAACCCTTCCTGAGCCCCTGCACCAGCAGATGGAGTGAGAGCCAAGGGAGCTGCTCAGAGCTGGGTTTGAGTCTCAGGTAAATAGCTGGGGATAAATCTGTACAAACTCAGGGATTTTACCTGTGAATGTATGCACAAAAGGAGGGTGATTTAATCAGAACACTGATAATGGTTATCCTGCTCAGCTTGGTTCAACGTGCCAAGAAATAACCAAGGGTGCCCTTCTGAAGGCATCTGATGGCCTTAAGATTATAGAAAAATACACTAAAGGTCATATATTAAAAGTTTAGGGTTATTTGGTCAAAATTTCCACTGACATCAACAGAAATTTGTTGAAATTAAATAAAGTTTTCTGGGTGTACCCTGATTTTTATTTTTTTAATTTCTGAGTACTCTATACTGAATGCCGATCACCAGCAGTGTACCTGGGAAAATAAATGATTTCTTCAGAAAAGCCATCAAAAGCTTGGCAAAATAAAAATTTGCTCACAAAGCACTGGTTAGAAGAGAATGCCAAAGGAAAAAGCCCCTGACAGGGTCAGGCTTCAGGGCCAGGAGGATTTGGATGATCTCAGTTGTCTGTAGGATCCAGTGCTCCAGCCTTAGTGCTGATTTTTTATTTCAGAAAGCCACAAAGCACTGGTAAAATTGAGAAACCAAACAATTATTGTAGTCAGCTGATACTTTCCCATATTTCTCTGAAACATAACAACATGAATAATCTCTTTTTGTCTTCATTCACACAACAAAGTGATGCTTTTCCTAACTTTTTATTGCCTCCTGCCAGATGATCTCCTGATCATCTCCCAATCTGCCAGTGGTGTTGGGAATTCTGGCGCTCCATGGTCCCTCCCCTCAAGAAGAAATAAAATATTTGGGATTGAAAATAACCCTGAGCCCACCACGATGGAGGGGCCTGTCTGTTCTTGGTAAACCTCTGTGAGAAGCAGCTTTTTGGTGCCACAGGTGTTATTTTGGAAACTGCAGGAATTCTCCTCATTCCATTCTAGAGCCAAGCCAATCCTTTTCCAGAAGAGAGCCAGGGCAGCAGTGAGCCCATGGCCACAGGGCAGGGAAAAGCTGCCACAGACACAAACAGGGCAGCCCAGGCTGGACCCCTCTGTTCTGTCCTGGTGCTGTCATTACTATCAAACACAACATCCTTTGTTGGGTTTTTTATTGTTATTTTATATTATTTTCCATCTATTTTTACTCTCTGATTATTTATTTAAGCTGAACCTAACACAAATTCCCTTTTTCTGGAGGCTTTTCCTTGGTCTCCCTTCCTTTCCCCAACGTGGTGGGTGTTTCCTCTCTACTTTTTTTTTTTGTTATCATTCCCTGTCTCCACTTGACTTTTCTGTTTGATTTCTCTGACCTTTAGATCATACCCAGTTAAGCAGAGGGGTTTGGCTTTTCTCCCTGTTTAACTTGCAGGAATTCTGCCCCTCTCCCCAGAAATCCCTGCCATGGTTTATTTTCAATAAAGACCATGTGTGTCAAAATCTTTAAACAAGGAGAAGCACCAAGAGAAATTATGGAAGAATCCAAAGCCAGAGCATCTCATTTTCAACTTTTCTTGATTTTTTCCGTAGAAAAAAAAATAAAAATAAGCAGCCCTCGCACACAGACACACTTCCAGCTCTGGAATGTGGGGATGGACTTGTGGAGCTGCCAGCAGAGCAAACTTGTGTTCAGCTGCTTCAAAATTCCCCTCCAGGGTCTTTCAGTTCTAGGAGAGACTTTTCAGAGCTCAGAGCAGCCCCCAGAGCTCCTGTGGGTGTTTGAGGGCAGCAGCAGCACCATGAGGAGTGAGAAGAGGAGCTGTGGATGGTTGTTGGGTTTGGTTCTCACCAGAGCCCTGAAATTCACTTTATTTAGGGACAGCTCAGCTGTCTCTCCCAGTGCCTCTTTTCAGTGCCCCTTCCCACTCCACTGTGACCCTAAAAACACAAAATGGGGGTTCTCAGACTGGGCTTGAGGCTGCTCCAGCATCTTTTTTTCCAAACTCATTTCCAAGGATAAACTTCAGCTCTGAGTGGATCCAGTAGTGATGGATCTCTGCAAGGTGAACTTCTGCATCCTTTAAGCTCCTCCTGTTCATGCAAGGATCTCTTGCCATCCCATATTTCAAAACAGCCATAAAATTACCCTTCTTTTTGTTAAAACTGGAGGAGCAGACACAGCACAGCATCACCCTGGGCTCAGGGGTCAAAACTTCCCTACAACTCCAGCCCTCAGCACAGGATTTTGGCACTTCCAGCCCCACCTGACCCACTGAGAATAGGGAGGTTCCTCTGTACACTGGGAAAGGTGAGAGAAATCCTCCTTGCCAGTCCCAGGATGTTCTCCTGCATCTCCTGGAGCCTTTTTTCTGCGTTTCCATGTTTTGGAGCTGTTCCCCTGCTCCAAGCTCCCTTCACACCCAGTGTCAGCACACGGGGGAGCTCGCTGCCATCCCAAATTCCCTCCCTGGTTTTGTCTTCTCCTGGAAAGAGCTGCCTGAAAGCTGCTGTGCCACTGCGTGGTTTCAGTGTCCCCTGCTGCAAAAGCACAAGTGGAAATCGGATTTCTTCAAGCAGTGAAAGAGCTGAAGATGAAATTCCAAAAGCATCCTTGTCCATTGCAATTATTGCCTGGCTGTGGAAGGAAGCAGAAAGCTTCCATAGCTGATGGCACTTCAGAAATGCATTTTCCCTGAGAAGTTTCTTTAGAAACCTCATCAAACTGAGAGATGGGGTTATTTTTTGTTCAGCAGAATAGCAGAAAATAGGGCTGGAAGGGACAGTGGGAACTGAGCTGTTCCAGTATCTCAGGAAAACGCTGGAGTGTCCATGAGAACAGCACTGAGCTCCTGCTGGGTGCTCACCTGCCCTGAGCCACCTGCCCTGCTGGGAGCATCCCTGCCCAGGTGGAGAAAAAAAATATTATTTTGGAAAAAAAAAAAGATCTTGAAAGTCCCTTCCAACCTAAAGCATTCTATGATTTTATGATTTTTAAGACCGATTCAAGAAGGAAGCTATTGAAGGGAAGTAATTACTTGTCTAGCAATGGAAAGCAGTCTGTAAAATCCAAGTTAGAATACTCTTTAATTAATTTTTTAATAAAAAAGCCCTTTTCAGTGCATTTTTTAAACACTATTCCAAGTAAAATTCCCACTGTTGAGCTTGTTTTCTGCTCTGAGCAGCCATTTCCTACCCACCCAGGGGAAGACCCTGACAGGTTTTGCAGAGCTTCTTTGGAGACTTGGTTGGGCAACAGCAAAAGCTGCTCGAAGTTTTTGAATTCTTTATCACAACTTCAGCACAAAGCAACCCCAGGCTGGCCCCGTTTTTGCTGAGTGTGTTTTGCACACAGATTCCCTCAGTGCAGAAGGGCAAGGCTGGACAGGGCACTCCAAAATTGTGTAGAAAGCAGGAAAGAACTCTCCTCTTGCTGCCCCCCTTGCACAGGCAACAGGAAGGTGGATTTTTAAAATCTCATCTCTCCATTGTAGCTGTTTCTGTCAGTCCACAGGGAATATAAAAACCAGCAAACAGCAGAATCTTTATTGTGGGAAATGGATTTGTAGAGAGTTTTCAGGGCTTGACAGAAGGCTTACATAGTATGTATTTATATGTAAACTCTGAGATAAGAAATGTTGACTTAGAAATGCTCTAGAATAAGACAGATTTGTTGAAAGAGAAATAGAGTTAGAAAAAAAAGTTTTAAAGGATGGTTTTGTAAATAAGACTAGATAGAGAAATAGAACTGTGAAAGATGTAGTGTAGTAGGACCTACAAGGAGTAATTTTAGATTATTAGCTTTAAAGTATCTAGAGCATAGTGTACCAAAAAGCTAACAAACCAAGAAACCCTTATTGTGTTTTGTAATTAAGAAATATTCAGCTTCTGATTGTGATAGTGTGAATTATACCATCTGTATTGTCTCACCCTTCTCATGAGACTGAAAATGGAATGAAAGTTTTTAAAACACCTCTCACAAATTGTTCCCATTAGATTTCAGTTAGTGAGTGAGCTCTGCCTTTGTGACAGATTTATTTCTTATTATAGAAGAAAGCACAATTAAAATTATATGTTATATTTTTATAATACCATAGTTATACTAATAATTATATTATTAACATAATTACATTATTTTGTATATTTTATAATATAAATAATATAATGTAATGTATAATATTGTGAAATATTATATTATATTATATTATATTATATTATATTATATTATATTATATTATATTATATTATATTATATTATATTATATTATATTATATTATATTATATTATATTATATTATATTATATTTAAAGAATATAATATAACAGATAATATAATATAATATAATATAATATAATATAATATAATATAATATAATATAATATAATATAATATAATATAATATAATATAATATAATATAATATAATATAATATAATATAATATAATATAATATAATATAATATACATTCTATATTATTTTAGGTAATTATATTATTATTAAAATTATTATTAATTTTTTTTTTAGCTCCACTGATCAATTTCATTCTTCCTTTAGGATATTTTGGCCCCACAGTCTTCCAGCCCTGCATCATCTACAGGTTTTAGTAGCACACACCTATTTTTTGGTGCCATCTTAATTAATTAATAATCTATTTGAGTTCTGCATCCCACTAATGTCCTTCCCAGTATTTTTTGTCCAATAGCTGTTTCTTTCCTCAGCAGTATTCCTTACCCTCAATGCAGTATTAGTGCTTTACCTTCTCCAGTGTAACTTGGCCATTCCCAATTTTTCGAAACCTGCTATGGAATTCTGTATTTCATGAGTCAGCTGGTTTTCATTCCTGAGATGAAGAAGGTTTCATTTTTACCTGCATCTCATTTTTAGCTTCTATCCCACCTGCCATCTTGCCCTTCCTCCCGTGTTTATCATCATCTATAACACTCCAAACACTCATTTACTATTTACCCTCCACTTAAACTCTCTCAGTGACCTCTCTCCTCAGCAATCGCATTTTCTCTTAGTTCTCTTTTTACTTAAATGTTTTACTATTTATTCCTGTTCCTTTATGAGCTCTAACTCAGCTCATCTTTTAGCAACTCTCAATTGATCCCTCGCTCCTTCTTGACCTGAAAAACATGGCTTTCCCCTCAAATATTGAAATACCTATGAAAAGCTCCTGTCCTTGCATTACAAAGAAAACCAAACGAGACCCAAAAACAACTCTACGTGCTCCAAGTACAGTTCACAAAGTCTTCAACCTCAGCCAAATCAAAATCAATTTTTGCTGGGACTCTGTTTAGCATCTCTTTTGCCCAAGGGCTATTTCCCTGCCAAGTTGCTGCTTTTGCTCCCACCCATTTCAACATTCTTCAGGCTGTTCAAAATTCAAGTGTCTGTGAATCCAATCTGCATTTATATAAAGGTAGAAAAAGAAGTAATGCCTTGATCAAACCCTAATGTAACTTATTTGAAGAATAAACAGCTCTTTCTGTCAGTTCTACCCCTAAAACTCTAAGGAGACAGTTTCAGGTAAGTGTGGAAAGGAAGGAAGTGCCACAGGGACATCTAGAGATATTTACATTCTGGATAATTAGTGGGGTTTGTGCTCTGGCTGTAATTAGCCAATGTTCCTAAAGGTCATAATGCAGCCAAATCCTCACTTGTTCTACCCAGAGCTGAGAAATCCCCGGAGTGGATTTGCAGCATTCACGGAGGCTTCCCCAAGCAAAGCTGTATTTTGGGGGGCAGTTATATAAACAGCAAACCCCTGGGAGCAGGAGAGCCCCCTTAGGCAGCCCCACAGAATGTTCCTGTCAACTGCAGCGACCCCTTCTCCTTGGGAATTTGGGTGGGATTTGGAAATTGTGTTCCACAAAATGAAAACCAAAGGGGCTCCTCGTGCCATCAGCCATCACACTTCACTCAGGTAATCCTAAACCATCCCAAAGACACTCCTGTACCCCGATTCTGCTCTAAACCATCCCAAAGACCCTCTGTACCAGTGATTCTGCTCTTCAGCTCCTAAACCATCCCAGGCACACTCCTACACCACTGATTCTGCTCCAAACCATCCCAGACACACTCCTGCACCACTGATTCTGCTCCAAACCATCCCAGACACACTCCTGCACCACTGATTCTGCTCCAAACCATCCCAGACACACTCCTGCACCACTGATTCTGCTCTAAACCATCCCAAAGACACTCTGTGCCAGTGATTCTGCTCTTCAGCTCCTAAACCATCCCAGGCACACTCCTGCACTACTGATTCTGCCCCAAACCATCCCAAAAACACTCCTGCACCATGATTCTGCTTTTTAGTTCCTAAACCATCCCAAAACCACTTCTGATTCTGCCCTAAATCACCCCAAACACATTCCTGTACCCCTGATTCTGCTCTTTAGCCCTGAGTATCCAAATGAGGACCTGTGCAAGGCCATTTTCCATGACAAAATCCTGCATTTAACCCTTGATTCCTGCAATTTTTGAACCCAAAATCCTGCATTTAACCCTTGATTCCTGCAATTTTTGAACCCCAAATCCTGCATTTAACCCTTTCTCCCTGCAGTGTTCGAAGCCAGCCTGCCTGCAGAGCAGTTTTATTCCAAACCATGTTTGTGCTACAAGAAGTTGGCGGGGGCGGGGGGGTGAATGTGGAGGCTGGGCAGCAAAGGAAAACAGAAAATCAGCAAGAGGAGTGAATGCATGAGCAGGACAGGTCTGGTCCAGCACCTCTGCTCAGAGAGGAGCTCCCACAGCTGCTCTGGCAGCACCTTGCAGAGGTGAGAAGAGCAGTCTGCAGCTCATCTGCCAGCAACTGGTGTTCCAGAAGGAGCCTGGATTTTATGAAAGGCCTTGGCTCAGGGCAGCAAACAAGGCTGGTTCAAAGCCTGCCTTTAATATCACCTATCAAGGTTCTGACTGTCTGAGAGGAAGGCTCTTGGAAAGGGCTGGATTACTACAGACCATTGAAAAACCATGAGTAAGAATTCTCAGTTAGGAATGTAATGCTAATTAGACTTTTTGGGTCAGCCTGGGTGGGTTGGCTAATTAGCCAAAGTAATATACCCATGTGATTGGCCTGGAGTGTGGGTGAGGTTCCTGGAAGCACCAGGTGATATCTGGTGAAAAAAAAAATAAATAAAAAATAAAGGATGTGTGGGTGGTAAAATCAGGACAGCTGCAGTCAGTGACTGGGGAGGGGGAAATACACTTCAGCAAAGAAAGCACTGCAGAGGGAGAGCTGAGGGAGCTCCTACAATGTTTATTGAAAGCTTGGTTTGGGATAAAATAATTTCTTTGCGAGATGAGAGATATGCAGATTGCGTAAGGGCTGCTGGGGCCGTGTCAAGGCAGTGCAGTTGTGTGATAGAACCTGAGAGGTTTCAGAGCCAGAACAAATGGCAGAGCTGCTCCAGCCTCGGGGCACGGGGCAGACAGGGGCCCTGCAGTGCTCTTCCAACATCACAGTGCATGTGATTTCAGCTGCCAGCCTGTGTTTCTAAATCCAACACCAGTTTTACCTGCACAGTGGAAAAAGGATAACACCCATATCCTCCATGGGCACCCTGCGCCACTGCAGAGCCCCAGGCTGGGCTGTGGCCCTTGGGAAGGGTAGGGAGCCCATCGCCTGCCAATCATGGCAATCACAATTATTAAACCTGGGGTGTGCTTTCTAACAAACTCACGTGGGCTGTGTGGGACTCCAGGAAGAAACCCTTGGAGTTCCTGCAGCTCAGTCCTGGTGGTTTCCCTCCCAGAGCTCTGTGCACATCCCGGTGCCCAGCAGCAGAGTGAGGGGTGCCCAGAGCATCCCAGCCCTGGGACAGGCAGGAGCTGCTCCTCCAGGGCTGCTTTCAGCTTCCCCCCTGGGCTGGTGCCCTGCTCCCCCCAGCGAGCTCCTGGTGCCCAGGCAGAGGCTGCAGGGAGTGCTACCCCCAGCACTCTGCCCAGGGCAGCCCAGCAGCTCCTGCAGCAGCTCTGAACGTCACAGCAAGGAGGGAGACAGAAAGAGAGCACTCCAACCCACACTAAAGCACTGGGACATTTTCTGGTGGCTTTATCTTTCCTTACAAAATTTTCTTATTTTCTACATATCCTCACCCTTCAGTGATGCTCAGCAGGCACTGTGGAACTGGGTCAGGTAAATCAAGGGGCACAGTTTGTGAGGATCATTTTCACTCCTCATTTGGGCTCCTGCAGGTTGGTCATGCTGAATAATGAGAGTTTTGGAGCTGCCCTGTGTCCTTTTATTTATGCAGCTAAAGCAGACACAGCAGCTTGCAGCAGCTGCATGCGCTGGAGGGCTTTTGTGCCATTTAGAACTCAACAGCTGCATTGCTGGGCAGCAATTCAGAGCACCAGGAGCAAGATTTATTCTGTAAATAAAGTACTAGGAGCGGGATCAAATACAAATCTATCAGAAAAAAAACCCAGTAAGCTCTGCAAGAAACACGTTTAATTGATTTTGCATTTGCTCTTTAATAAATTCTGCATTTTTTTCCTCTTGACAGATGGCAATTTGATTTCTGGATCCTTAAAAAAAATCCTAAGCTATTATCTACAATGATTTAACATCTTTCATGTTTCAAAATGTTAGAGATGGGCCTAAGACAAAGTTTGGATTCAAATACTCCTGTTCCCAGAGGGTGTTCTGCTCCAAGGTTTTGGTTCAGGCCCATCTTTTCCTTTCACAAGTATCCATGTGAAAAGGATGCTGCCAAATCAACCTCCTGTTTGGAAATGTGAAGTATCACATGTGTTTCTAATAGCATGTCAGATGGAGAAGCATGAAGTCATTTCAATTATTTTTATTATTTGTCTGTGGTTTTTGCTTTCTTCTTTCATTTTGCTTAGCAAAACAGTGAAGCTGGAGCAGCCCACCTCCCTCCCCAATTACAGCCAGCAAATCAAAGTGAAACTATCACTGGCAAAACTCCTGCTGTGCAAACGCTTCTGGATACAAGTGAACATAATTAACAATCAATTATTTCTTAAATTACACAAAGGTATCTTTTGAAATCCATTTCCTATTCAGTCTGTCCTAAAAAAAAAAAAGAGAGAGAGAGAGCAGATGCATTGAAATACAAAAAAATGGTTGCTGGTGCTGGGAACTGAGGAGAAAGTCCTTCCCCAGATGGAGGTAAGGTTGGGAAGGCACTCCCTGCATCCTGATCACATGCTGCACAGGGAAAACAGTTTTTATAAGAGTTCAGCCTTGGACCAACCCAGGATTCATATATCATGTCAGGCAGCAGCTAAATTAAAAAGTGGTATCTGGAATAAATTTAAAGTATATGTTCAGCCCCACCAATAAAGAGTTTTCTAATGAAAATAAAGACAAATTAGTGGAAAATTGGAACCGAGCTACTCTAATTTTTTTTTTTTCTCTTCTGTTTTCAAATGTATTTTCCAGAGTGGATCACTAAAGGAGCCAGAGCCAAACAAAGTCCCACCTCAGCGACCACCACCTCAAGGTTGTTTACAGTACATTCTCGACTGTAATGGCGTTGCAGTAGGACCAAAACAAGTCCAGGCTACTTAGATAACTGAGACCAAAAGCGAGGGTTAAAGCAAAAATGAAAAGTGAAAAACAAAGCAAAACCCAATTGAAATCAGAGAAACAAACAATCTGAATGCAAGCATCCCAGTTTTGTTCAGTTTGCCATTGTTTCAGTGCTGACCTGGACTGTGTTTTTTCTATGCAGTGTCAACTCTCCCGTCTGGTTGTTTCCTTGTTCCTGTCTGTGCGTGTAATGCTTTCCAACCTTCCTCTGTAAACTCGTGATTGCAGGGCTGCTGTCAACAGTGTACAAAGAATGTGCCTCTCTAGAGCCCAGTGCCATGTACACCCTGGATGGTTAGACAGTATTTTTGGAGTATTTGATATTGTTCAGTACAATCCCCCCGAGGTGCAAGCCCCCCGTCCCTTCGCTTACTCTGTGAGTGTGTGCACACTGTACTCATAGCCTTTATTTTTCCGTGCGTGTGCATGACCAATAGGTAGGTGATCCAGATATATTTTTAAAGTCTAGATTAGGATTTGCTAGTGAGGCTTTTTATTTATAATTTTATAAAGTTTATTAACCTTTGAGTTTTACTTCTATGCGAGTGGAAGTCTGCTATTTTGGTGACTCCATAAAATACAGTTCTTCCCAAGGAATATTTAAAATATCTTCTATTTTACATACTGGTATTCATATTTTTAGTAATTCTGCATTAAATTATTAGCTACAAAGCTATGTAAATGGGCCACCTATGTGCAATATCTCAGTGAAAGTGTGAGTATTTAATGTATCCTGTTTCAATTAAGTAGTACCTTTTGTTGTCATTCTGAATTAGTAATCTATGGAGATTTTTAACGAAAACTAATGCAAATACTTTCAAAAAATCTTATACTTACCTAAGATTTAAATCCCAGGTTATTTGGTGAGAAGTACCTCAAGGACTGTTAAACTTCCTGTAAGAGCTCATTTCATTGCAAATACTGAGAAGTGAGGGGATGGCAGACCAAGGTACCTTTAACCAGCTGAGGATCCTGGGTTAGAAAATGCAAGGCAAAAAATGTCAGTGGTTTTCTTTACCAACTCAGGTCTCCTATTTTACACCTGCAAGTTTCCAGAGAGCTGTAAAGAAAATCCAGTCCCGACATTATCCACATAAATAGGGTTTCTAAGAACTGCTTGACATCAAACATGCAAAAGGATTTGAGGTGCCTGACAACTGCTAGATTTTCTGTAGGTAAATTCTTTGTGATTTTTACATAAGCAGTGCTATGAGAGCTCCACAGGCAGGCAGCTAATCTGTTGGGAGAAATCTAGCCTAGAATCACAAGCTGCACGCTGCTGGCATACCAGAAAGCTGAGTTGCAAGCGAGCCACAAAACTATAATTTTCATCTTGAATATGTACAAAGATGAGTAGTGGCCATTAGTTTAGTGCAAACAATTATGTTTAAAGGGAAAACAGCCTGATGTTCTACGTCTGTTTTCCCTACAAACACTGGAAAAAGTTATCAGTGAGTCTCATCATTCTTAGTGTTTCTTTTATTTGTACGAGCTGGCTGGTGAGATGAGAAATAAGGTATGCATTATTAGCTATTTAAATGTTTGTGGTAAGTGCTACTGTTTACTACCTATCAGTAAATTACATGAATATTTTGCTTTAGTGATCAGCATTTGTCTGGGTCAGTGATCGTTCCAACGATGGCATTGGCTATTTTGTTCTATGTTCAAGGAAACCCACCCAGAAATCAGGTTCACAAATCCTTTCCTCCAGATACCCTAAAAGAGAACAAACCATACTGCCCTGGGGTGGAGAACTGAATCTGATGACTGATTTTCCTTGCAAGCAGTTGGTATTTTTTGCATGGAGTAGTGCCAGTATTCACAAGTGCTTTTCACAGGACATTTGTGTGGTGTGTGTGTGTGTGTGTGTGTGGAAGACCTGGGTGTCTCAGACAGGATTCCAGCCTGTTCCCTGGGAAGGATTCACAGGGGCACACACAATTCCTACATCCCACAGCCAAGAAACAAGCCAAGATGTCTCTCTGCATGTCAGCATGCTTAGGTGCAATATTGTGGGTAACAGGGAACAGATGTTTTACAGTGTAGGCTTAATGTTCAGTTCTGTTGAGTTATTTTTGGTAAAAGTTTCTTTCATGATTGTTGCCTTTTGTACAACCCAGCTGCAAGAAAGTGAGCAAACGCTGGAAATGTGACAGCAGTATATCTTTTATGTGAAATCTCTTGTACAGCTTAATGTGCAATAAAAGAAAGTTATATCTGTCTTCAGTGTAAAGTTTCTGGCATTCAAGCCTGTACGTACAAGTGGGGGAAAGAAACCTTTTCTGGTTTTCAATATTGAGTGAAAGGAGACTAATAAGAAAAGGCTCCTTATTAAGATGTTGCAAGACCATGTTATCACCTTCAAATATTTCCTACAAAAGGGGTTCAAATTAATAAACAATGAAGGCACATTCCTTAACATTCAGTACATGCTATTTATCTTTCTGCACCACAACACACAGCTACAATTGTGTTAAAACTCACTGAGGCATCAGCACGTGCTGTCCTCACACACACACACTGGAATTCATGTAGTAAGGGGAAAGTTAACTGTAAAAGCAATTTAAAAACAACAACAAAAAAATAATGTATTGCAGCAGTACGTCTAGATATGATGGTCTGCTTTGAGAGACTTGAGCAGATTAAGGGTTTTACTTGCACTAAATATCTACGCAAGACTAAAAATTCCAAGAAGGTCTAGCTCAGTTGTGTTCTGTGGTATTTACAACAGCTCTTATCCTGAGTGAAGCACTGTACAAACAAATACTCAGAATGTCATCCCATCCTTTCTCCCCTCAAGTCAGATGTCCTGAGTGCATTTTCATATGCGAGGGTTAAAATTCAGTTACAATAGCCATCAGTCCAGAGAACCCCAGTCAGACCTGGGAGCTGAGATAAAAGAGCAAGCTCTGATGTCTGGCACAGCATTATTTCAGCCAGAAAGCAGAAAAAACCCCACTGGATGATACTGTAGCATCTTCCAGCCGTGGGTTTCACAGCCTGAGTCTCTCCTGCACCTTGTGGTTTCCCACTTCATGCAGTAGTTTGCCAGTGAAGTGCCTTCCTGGTAAAGAATTTGTAGTGACTTTCTTGTGTTTCTTGTAACATTCTTGACATATCTCACTAAGGGGTTAAGTAAGTTATGAAAATACTTTCAACCAGCCAGAAAATGAGAGTGTTTTACTGCTGTAAGAGTGAATCTAAGAGGAATATTACAGAAATGATTTTAAGACTTTGGAGGAAGAAAATATCTGCAATAACTACACAGAAAATAGTGAATGTCTTGCTGAATTAGATATTACTACCATGTTCAGTTACCCCACAGCCTCTCCTTGACTTGGGCCAAAACTGTTCTGGGTGTACCTCCATTGATTTGGTTTGAAGTCAGTGCCTGGGATAAATGGGGTGCTATTTAGCAGTTTTAAGGCTGATTCATGGGGGGCTCCAAGCAAGTTCCTCATGAGCGTGAGCAGTGCTCTTGCCTCCACGCGAGCACACGCGAGTAGACTTTTGCCTCGAAAGTAGAGTTAATCACGTTGGAGAGGATGATTTTAAAGTGTTGAAGTTCTAAGTAAGGCCTCTTTGCAACTATAACATTATGAAGTTTTTCTTGTACTGAACCTAGGGGGCCCAGTGCAACCCCAAGGAATGCAATCCCAAAGCCAGGAGCCATTGCAGCCCCAGCGCGTGTTCCCCGCGGGGCAGGCAGCGAAGCCCGCAGCCTCGCAGCCCCAGCGCCCGCCCGGACCCACCACCCAGCAGCCTCGGCCCCAGGCCCAAGGTCCTCCCAGCTCCAGGTTATCAAAGGAAGCAGAGCCACAGCCACAGCCCCAGCCAGAGCCACAGCCTGCGCCACAGCAGAAGCCTCAGTCGCATCCGCAGCTTAAGTAAGAGTCGCTTTATCCGGTCTTCTTCTCTCCTCATGGCATGGATTCTGTCGAACTGGGGTTGGGGGCATGCTCTGACAGCCAGGGGGGAAATGAACGTGTTGTTCCCAAGTTTAAAAGGTGGTTAAATAGCTCAAAAAGCTTAATCTCTGGTAATGGAGTCAAGTAAGCCATTAGTGTTCGTTCTAGTCCCAAGTTTAAAAGGAGGTTTTAGTCCCTGGTAATGGAGTAAAGTAAGGTAGCATTAGTTCTAGTCCCAAGTTTTAAAACAAGGTGAAATAGCCCAAAAAGCTTAATCTCTGGTAATGGAGTAAACTAGCATTAGTTCTAGTCCCAAGTTTAAAATGAGGTTTTAGTCCCTGGTAATGGAGTAAACTAAGCCTTTAGTGTTAGTTCTAGTCCCAAGTTTAAAACAAGGTTAAATAGTTTAAAAAGCTTAGACCCTGGTCATAGAGTAAAGTAAGCCACTAGCATTAGTTCTAGTCCCAGGTTTAAAATGAAGATAAATAGCTCAAAAATCTTAATATTTGGTAATGGAATAAGGTAAGCTGATAGCATTAGTTCTAGTCCCAAGTTTAAAACAAGGCTAAATAGTTCAAAAACTTAATCCCTGGTAATGGAGTAAAGCTGCTAGTGCTAGTTCTAGTCCCAAGTTTAAAACAAGGCTAAATAGCTCAAAAAACAGTCTCTGGTAATGGAGTAAAGCTGCTAGCATTAGTTCTAGTCCCAAGTTTAAAACAAGATTTTAGTCCCTGGTAATGGAGTAAAGTAAGCTGCTAGCATTAGTTCTAGTCCCAAGTTTAAAACAAGATTTTGGTCCCTGGTAATGGAGTAAAGTAAGCTGCTAGCATTAGTTCTAGTCCCAAACTTAAAATGAGATTAAACAGCTCAAAAAGCTTAATCTCTGTTAATGGAGTAAGGTAAACTGCTAGCATTAATTTTATCCTGAGCACCGTGCAAAATTTAATCTGCCCATTGTGCAATTTCTGCCCTGGCCAGGTCTGAAAGCCCATCATCTTTCTGGTCTTTGTTTCCTCCTTTTGGTGCCACTGACTCACGGGCTGGGTGTGCTGTCAGCCTGTGCTCCAAGAGGAAGTCTTATCTGCTTCAACTTTTAACCTTGCAGTCACTGAGACAACAGATCTTGTTTCCAAAGGCGCAGTCCAGGCTGGGTCATGTTGGACAGTGGCTGCCAAATTGGTTCTCTCTGCTGCCCTTGGTTGTGCTCAAGCTCTGCCCAGAAAAGGCTGCACAAAACTCAAAAAAAAAAAAAAAAAAAGAAAAAGTGGTTGTCCCACTTCTGGAAGGTTCCTTACTGATTTATACCCAGTAAGGAATATGGAAAAATCCCCCCTCAGAGCTCAAAGGCAGCCAACAGAAACCCCAGGGAAGCACCAGCAGAGCTTTGCAGTTTTCCAGGACAGCAGCCCTGACACAAGCATTGCCAGGAGAGTCTCAGACACATCTCCTCAGTCTGGGATGTACAAAGAGCTGCACAGAGGCTTTGCTTCCTCCCAGGAACACAGATCCCCTTGTTCCACCCACTCCTGTGCTAGCACCAGTGGGAAACAACCCCAGGTCCTCCCTGAGCCCAGCTCAGCGCCAGAGACGTGCTGGATGACAATATTGTGCAAAGAGACAGTATTTCCCTTGCCTCCCTGGCACAATGTATTTTTTATTCTGTTTTCTGATCATAAACCTCAAATTGATTCCTCCATCATTTCAGATGATAGAGATTAGAGAGGCGGATTTTTTTTAAAGCAAGATGGAAATCAGTTTATAGTTTGAAACTTAACTTCTGAGGTTGAAGAAAAGCAGCTAAGAACAGTTACAGCAGGGCTCTGCCACATGCTGCTTCCCAGCTTTCTCCTCTAAGCTTTTTGTTCACATCTAGATTCATTTTCCTCTTCTCCAAATGGAAGAGTCTCTCTTTAAAATAAAATAACAAAGGAGAAATGAAAGGTTTTAAGATGCAAGCCATAATAAGAGCAGCTTTCTAGCTTTCAGAAGCAGTTTTAGGTCCACACCAAGGCTCAGATCTCCTGCCTGTAGGATTAACTCTATTTGCATGTGTATGCTTTGTATTCACCCACATGCTGTTGCCTAACCTGTATGTACATGTTATTAATCTGTGAATAAATATTTAATTAGGCTACTTATTGTGTTACTAATCAAGTCAAGTGCTGCTTCCCACCCTCCCTCTTTCAGTGAGTACAAACAAACATTTATCAGTCTATTCTCATTAGCACAACTATAATTTATGAAAAACCTAAAACGCCTGCAGCACTGTTTGCTGTACATTATTAGTTTAGAAGGAGAGGAGCTGCAAACCATGAGCAGTCTGAGACAATCTGAATAAGGAAAGTGCTTCAGTTTTACCAGAGCCAAAACTGAAATCTATTGTACTGAGATAAAAATGAAATCAGGTAACTCGTTTTACCCATGTAGGGATGTCTTTGTAAAAAGCTGATAACTCATTAATGTCTTCTATTTCAATTCAAGCCTCTTTTTCAGATGTTATTTTATCTGACAAGTCATGAGTTAAAGTTTTAGACTACAGCTATTTTCCTCCTTGTTTTCCTTGCAATGTTTTTCATGCTTATGGGAACTTACACAGGAGTTACATGACAGAACTAAGAATGAAATAGCATTGCCAGGCACTGCCTATAGAAAAGAAAAATATATCTGAGTTGGGGTGTTTTTTCAAAAATATAAAATGCTTTTAAGCCTGTATCAAGGCTCTAATGTTCAATACATCTAGACACAGGGAGAGCACATTACAGTTTAGGATTCAAACTCTTGTAAAAAATACCTAATTTTTCTCTGTGCACAATCATTTGCAGCCTCGCCAAAACACAACTTTTTATCAATCCTCTTGGGTTGTGATTTGGATTTGGTAGCCAGGCCCACATTTTCCTCAAGGCTCTAATTTGCACCATCCAATTCAGATCTGTAAAAGGAAAATAAAACACCATTGTGTTCCTTGAAGGAATTGTTATCCTCAAGCCTTACTCTCAAGTCAGGGGTGCAGAATTGTGGGGGACATAACAAAAATGAATGAAAGCCAATTTTTGTCCAGCCTCAGGGACAAATCCAAGGGAAAAATATGTTGGATCTTGGATTGTCTGTTTGGTCTGGCTTCTCCAAGGGGTTGTGGTTCCACTTGGTGTGCACCCAGTTATCCCATGGGATGCTGTGGAGGGAATTCCAGTGGGAATTTCTGTGATTTTCTCTGAATTTCCCCTCCTCTGATCCAAGTGCTGGGGGGTGGAGGCTGGGGGAC
Organism: Camarhynchus parvulus; assembly: GCF_901933205.1. Taxonomy (NCBI): domain Eukaryota; kingdom Metazoa; phylum Chordata; class Aves; order Passeriformes; family Thraupidae; genus Camarhynchus; species Camarhynchus parvulus. Next base: position 1,558,934 of record NC_044582.1, on the reverse strand, counting down.
AGCATGACCATGCAGAATTGTTGTGTTTGTGTCTTGCAGCAAGTCTCAGTCCTTGACCAACGCCTTCAGCTTCACAGAGTCCTCCTTCTTCAGGTCGTCCGTGAACGAGGACGAGGCCAAAGCCGAGACCATCCGGAACCTGAGGAAATCCTTTGCCAGTCTGTTCTCTGATTAGCCAGCTTCGTGTAGAGTCTGAATGTCCCATAGGTTTTGTTCTCCCTGTGCCAGCACCCTTCTCTTCTGTGCTCACTGTTGTACCAAGCAATATGTCCAACCTCCAGAAACACAAATCAATCGCAGGAGGACTTTGGTGGGGGAGATGCCACGCAGGAACACGCGGAAAGCTCTGCAAAGAAGGAAGGGTTCCATTGCTCCCACAGAATGTCTGATTCCGAGGTCCTTATCCATTGTAATTTTGTGGCCTTACTGTGACTGAAGTATATAATCCTATTTGAGACTCCTTTGTAGAATTGTGTTAATAAAGCACTGGGGAAGGGGTTTCTCCTGGCTTTGCCCATCCCCAATGCATTGCAATGCATGTGTATTTCGTGTGTAAATGTTTTGTACTGCAGAAGTATAGTCTTGACTTGTTCTTGCCTCCCAGACTCGGGAGGCCATTCACACTGACATTCTTGTCGAGCCACATAAATAATGTGAGAATTTGAAGCAGTTTCTTCCTCCTTATCCAATCCCTCCATCAGCTGGTTGTGGACTTCTGATGTATTGCTGGGAGTTAATCAGTACACTAAATGTCATAAATAGAGTGTATATGTACTACTGTATCGCCATATGTCTATTTAAAGAATTTATTTCCAGACTGTAACCATAACTGGGTTTAGTTGCAAAGAATATGCATGATGTTACCCTTATTTTTGTGAACACCTTCTAATAAATGTAAAGTCCCATGCCTGATTTAAAAAAAATGTCTTCTACAAAGCTTGTTTAGACATCAATATATATTGTCTATTTTGACTGATATCAAGAGGGTAGCTTTATGATTATAAAATATTTGGACACAAACTACAGCTGTAAGAAAATAAACTATCACAATTAATTCCTTTGTTGAATCAGCATTATAAAAAAACCCCTATAAATTGTAGGAATCACATTTACATTTTCTACTGACTTGTGTGGTTTAAAATTTTTTTTTTGTGACTTGTGCAAACAGAATTGATCCCAGACTTTGAGGCAGTAGCAGCAGATTTTAACAGAAGTTATCTGAGTCAAACTGAAGAAGCTTGTTAGTAATCTCTAGATTACCAATTTCCAACTGATTTTCATGTCATTCTGAATCTCTTATCATTAATTACTTGCAATCCTTGCCAGGAAACAGTGCTAACAGAGGAAAGAAGAAAAAAATAACTGAATAATATTAACAGGGAGAGGAGATTAATGAGGGAGAGAAAGAGAACACCGTGGTCACTTAAAAACCCCCTTGGATTTGTGGTGGGTTTGTAGGGACACCTCTGTTTGCCTCAGAAATGTCAGCTCCTGGAGATGTGGGAGCCTGTGGAGCCTGGGCAAATCACAAGCACCTTTTGATGGCACAAACCCTTCCAGCAGTCAGAGCTGCTCTGGGTGCAGGGAGGTTGGCAGTGAGAGTGGAGAGTTTAAAGTGCAGAGGAGCCAGGGCTGAGCTCCTGGTGGCTCTGGAGTCAGCAGGCTGGGGCAGCGAGCTCAGCACTCATCCTCCTGGAAAACGGGCAGCCCCAGCTCCCCCAGGAAACACAGCCAGCCCTTGTGGGACTGACCACAACAGCTGGGACCAGGGCTGAGCAGCCCTGCCCAGAACCAGGCCAAGGTGAATTTCTGGGGGAGTTTGCACTGCAGCGATGGAATCTCAGCCCCTCGTCTCTGGAGCAGCCCTTGGAGAAGCTCTCTGACTGACAATTCTCTCTTCTTGCAGGAGGAAGGCACTGTGGACAGAAGCCTGTAGCTTAGCTGATGAATTCTGTGGCCAAACAGAACTCTTTTCATTACTCACTAGTTCATAAATATCAGCTAGACTTTGATTTTTTTTAAGCTTTGTCCCCTTCCTGCCCCCCCCACTGGATTGAAGCACCCTCCACGAGGCTGCAACAACAACCTTGAGCACTTGGAGAGCCTTTCATGTCTGAGAAGCACTTTACTTCTAGATTAGAGAGATTAATCAAAGTTGCTAACGCAAATTAATTACTTCTACAGAGAAAGCATAGTAATTATGCATAGTTTGGCACGGTCCATGATTAGTACATGCCTGGTTTCAGCAGTATTTAGCACAATCTGAATTACAGGTACTTCATTAGCCCAGGCCCCAGATTTCCACTCGAGGCAAAGTTTCTTGCTCATATAAAAATTCCCTCCCACCTCTTCCTGGGAGAAAACGGGTTTCACTACAGCCTTTGTTTTACCATCTGCAAGACAAAAAAGAAAGAAAGGGGAGGGGAAAAAAAAAAAAAGAAAAAAGAAAAAAAAAGCCAGGGAGGGGGATGATGCAATCCAAGGTGGCTGCTGGTGTTTCCTCCCACACAGAGAACTCGCTGCCTGCCCCAGTGCCAGCGTGCCAAGGAGTGTCACACACAAGCTGCTGCACGCTCCCCTCCCCGGGCTCTGCCTCTTGGCTAAGGCATTTCCATCTGGAGACACCTCCAGAACAGAACCAGGGCAAAAAAGGAGCTTTTGTGGAAGGCTGCTGGAGCTTGGATTGTCTGCTTGGTCTGGCTTCTCCAAGGGGTTGTGGTTGCACTTGGTGTGCACCCAGTTATCCCGTGGGATGCTGTGGAGGGAATTCCAGCGGGAATTGGGGTGTCTGTGAGGGCTCATGCCTGTGAGCCCCAGCCTGGGAGCACTGCTCCCTTCTTCACTTGCATTTTTCCCTGCCCAGGCAGCTCACAGTGCCACAGGTTTCTGTGCACAGCACTCCATCTTCACTCATCTTTCACTCAAAAATCAGGAAAAAGCTACAATATAAATAAAGCTACAGGAGCTACTAATCAAGTTTAGTCTTGAGATGGAGATGGAGCCATTCTCTGACCATTAGGCCTGAAGCCAATTCAAAATGCTGAAGGAGATTTCAAGAGATTGTAATTATGGTCGAAGTGACTAATCCAGCTTTGAAACAACCACGAACTCTCCAGTAAAAATTAGTCAAAATAGCACTGAGGTACTTTGTAAACACTGGGTGTACTTTGCATACTTCCTACCTGACAAAAACAAAGCCTCTTGTCGGAGCCAGGCCTGGCTCAGTGCAGGGATCACGAACAGGGGAGCTCCTGGTTGTGAGTTTGGGGCAGACTCTGCAGCCCTCTGGGCACTCACAGGGCTCCTGCCACCCTTTGGCTGAACACCACAAATAAATTTCCTCTTGCCCACCAGCAGCAGCTTCCAGCAGGGCTGGATGTGTCAGAAACATCAGAGGTGGGAGCAGTGCTAGGCCTGGGCTGGATGGAGGGGGCATCCCAAAGGAGCCAGCTTGGCAATGCTTGGGACTGAGCTTCCCTCTCTGGCTGGACACTCAGCTGCCTCATCCCTTGTGCAGAATCCCAGCACATCCTGAGCTGGAAGGGACCCACAGGACCATTGATCGAGCCCCTGGCCCTGCACAGCCCCCAGCAATCCCGCCCTGGCACCCCTGGCAGGGCTGTCCTGCAGCTCTGGGGGCTGTGCCCATTCCATGGGCACTGCCCAGCACCCTCTGGGGTAGAACCTTCTCTAATATCCAGCCCAAACCTCTCCTGGGTCCTGTACCTGGTCACTACTCTCCTTAAGTAATGAAAACAATTCAATTACAAAAGGCAATCACACCACACCACGTGCAAGAAAAGGAGCAGCTAGGGGGGCAGAGCTTGGAACATGCAAAGTCCTTTAACTCAGAGGTTCAAATCCTCTCCCAAGCTTAACTCAAATCATCTCCTGTCGCAGACATCTTTTCTGAAAAATCCTTTCCTTAGGATTTTTCCTCCTGAGAAGCTGAGAGGCCTCAGGAACAAAATGTAACCAATGGTTATCTGCTGCTGTGGAATGCAACAGGTGCATCTGTGATTGGTCTCATGTGGTTGTTTCTAATTAATGGCCAATCACAGCCCAGCTGGCTCAGACTCTCTGAGAGTCGCAAGCTTTGGTTATCATTCCATTCCTTTCAAGCCTTCTGATAAAATCCTTGCTTCTATTCTTTTAGTATAGTTTTAATGTAATATATATCATAAAATAATAAATCAAGCCTTCTGAAACATGGAGTCAGATCCTCATCTCTTCCCTCAACCTGAGACCCCTGTGAACACCATCACAATCTCCCATGACTAACTACCCTCTCTAAATCAACCTCAACACAGCCCTCTCCTATGCCCTCCCAATTGCAGTGCCCTCCCTCACACTAGCAGAGCACAAAATCCTAAGCTATATACAAACATTGTTGGCCCATTTGGGCTCCTACAACCTCTAGCAGATGGAGTAATTTATCAAAGAACCTATTCGACCATCAACATCCTCCCCAGTCTTATTTATCACAACCCCAATACCAGCCTGACTTCTAGCACAGCCCCCAGCAATCCCGCCCTGGCACCCCTGGCAGGGCTGTCCTGCAGCTCTGGGGGCTGTGCCCATTCCCTGGGCACTGCCCAGCACCCTCTGGGGTAGAACCTTCTCTAATATCCAGCCCAAACCTCTCCTGGGTCCTGTCCCTGGTCCCTATTCCAGCATGGACTCAACTGAACTGTGCTCTGCATTTCTGGCACAGCAAAGCTGTTCAGAAGGCAGCGCTGCAAACAAAGAACAACCTGCAAATTCTGATCCTCAGCAGAGTTTAGTTTTCCATACCAAAATAGCTAGAAGTGATTTTGGACTCAGAGCAATTCAAGAGAAATCATCTAAATTGTCACAGGTGTCCCCACAAATGGATTTAAGTTCTGAATGACAGCGCCTGTCTCCAACAAGGAAATGTTTTTTCTTAGACATCACCTCTAAACAAGCAAAAATTGTTAGGTGCTTTTTTTTTAAAGATTCAAAATAGGTACCTAAAATTAGTGATTAGTTTTCCAAATGCATATTCAGTTATTCAAATTAGCAGCCAAATTTGCAGAATCCCATCAGTTTCTGTGATTCCTCCTCTTTTTTGAGGAGGACCATTCTACCTTGAGATGACACTTTACATCAAATTTCGTGAAACAGTGATTTACTCCTCCACAGCTAAATTATTGCAGCTCAAAAATTAACTCAAAATTAAGCAAGATAATAAAATTAAACTTTATTTTTTAAAAAGAGAAAAAATTTAAATAATATTTTAAGAATCAAGTAATTTCTCTAGATTTAAAACAAGCCAAGAAGAACAACAGAAACAACAGCCCCTGTTTCACAGTAAGATAGCCCAGGAGAGACATGTTTGGAAGTTTTTTAACCACAAATTACAACACAAAAAAATTAGAAAGAGAACCAATTTAAACAAAACAAAATAAAATGAACAGAATTTGTGTTTTTTACTGGGCCTGAAGTTTTAACTTCTTTCAGCAGTGGCATTGCTCTGCACTTCCAAGGGTGGATGTGGGGTTTAGAGGCTGATCCACATCACATTATCCAACACTGGAGTTTCCCAGGACAAATTCTTCTTCAAGGCTTTATAACCTCTGAGCAACAACCATTTCTTTTACCTAAAGACAAGATTTTGAGTCGTTTTTATTTCCTTGCACTGCTTGTACTTCCCAGCACCATGAAGATAGTTACAGTAAGTAAAAAATTGAAGCTGTTTGTGGTGTTCTCTTGCTTTTTTTTGCTAGGAATGAATTTTTGGTACAAAATCGTGCAGATTTATAAAGCACCTGCACTGGCAGTACAAAAGAACTGTTGTCTCTCCAGATGAGAAAGAAAAGAAACAAGTAGAGCGTGTGGGCTGGTATTCAGCTATTTTTTCTTTTGGGAGCTCCCTCTCAGAAGTCTGTCAGCAGTGTTTGAGTGACAGGCACTTTCCAGAGCTCATGCAGTGAAAGGACTTAAAATTACCCAGCTGGACCTGCTGCATCACTCACAGAATGTCTGCAGTGCTGAAGAAACCCTGGATAGGACTGAAAATTGACCAGAGCTGGGCTTCTCTAGTGTACCCTCCTAAAGAGGGGATTTCATTTTCCTGTCCCTCAGAGCAGTCAAGGTGATCCCCCAGTGAATTTGTGTGGATTAGCAACTCTATTTTAAGGAAAAGCAAGATGCTGATGCTTCTTTTCACATCAAATTCTGCCACTGAAGGCTCCTTCTGTGGGCACTGGAGATGTTGGGCAAAACTTCTTCAGGCAATCAAAGTGTGCGAGGAGACCTTTCATTCATACCTGCTGTAATAAAATCTCACAGCCTCTCTCCTAAAATGCCTCCTGCCCTGAAATCAGGAGTGGTTTTGCCACACAGAGGGCGTAAAGCATCCTCACTGTGAGAGCAGGGGCTGGGAGCAGCTCCTCTGCCAGGGAGATGTAGCTGGAGCTGCTCTGCCCATCTCTGCAACTGCGGATTGTGCAAATCCTCCAGACTGGAGGACTTGAAAATCGGAAGATTTGAAAATTCCTTCAAACAGGAATTTTCTATCCTGACTCTACCATCAGTGAATTCTTCAGACTTTGGGCTGCTTCAAACCCAACTGCTGCATTTTCCCCACTTTCCTTGCTGTGCACCCCCTCTGCCAGGAGCACAGGGAATCTCTAGGCAGGTTTTCCCCACATACAATTATTTTCTACCTTCAGTTCCAAACTCCAGTGGCCTCGTGCAGTGAGGAAGAGGATGTGGCACTGAAGCAGTGCCCCTGGAATTCAGAGTGTGCAAACAAACTCTGCTGCCAGGGTGACACATCAGCTCCCAGTCCACGGCACATTTGCCTCGCACAATAGATCCACCAAACAGCTCCCAGGGCCAGATTTCCAGCTCAAGAGAAAGGAAATGTTCCTTTCCTCCCCTCTCCTCGTGGGGAAATAGAAATTAGTCACTCCCTCTCCAGCAGCTGAAGCAGGGCTAATTGCAGTGATGGTAATTGGGAGCTGCCCTGGTGTTTGTCCTGGTGACAATGTCAATAAATTCACTGGCACTGAGGGCTGCAGGCTTCACCTCCCAGCTCCTGGGGAATGAGGGGGTGTTTCCACACGGGATGGATTCCTCCTCTGTTGCTGTGACCACACAGTCCCAGCAAACACCCATTTTTCAGCCCCTGGAAATGGGAGTTGCTGTCTGCGTGCAGCGGGAGCGGGGTTTGCCCATCACCTGTAACAAATTTGGGTGTATGCAGGAGAGCTGCCATTTAAATAAAGGCCTCTGCCCCACCTGCTGGGGGAATGTCTCTGAACTAGGATCAAGGAAGCATTCTTTTTTCTTATTTAGATGGTTTTTTTGTCTGTTTGCAAGTCATGACTGAATCTGTGAGAGCAGCTGAAATGGCTCTTGCAGAAGCACGATGTCTCCATCCCTTCTCCCCTGGAAGCCAGGTTCACTGCCAGGTGAGCACCACACTCCAATAAATATTCCTTCCCTCGCCTTTGTTCCAGGGTACATTTCTGAAGACATTAGCATTTTTCACGCCTTTTTTACTAGAAAGGGAAAGCATTTGTGTTGACTCTGGGCCACGGGAGCTGATGTAATTCCGTGGCAAGAAGACTCCTGCTGCCCTTAAGAATGTCAGTACAAGTTCTGAACTGACTTACCCTCCTCTGGAATAATTATGCATTCCACTCTGGCACATTTGATCATGCAATTCTCCTGCTTTGTAGATTACATGTCTTGAGGAGGTACAAAAGGAAAGAGCAGAGACTGGTTTATTTCTGTGCCTGCACCTAACAAAATTATATACACAGACACACACACCCCAAGTGAGACTTTTAAATGTAAAATTACGTGAGAATTTACAGGCTGATTTAATATGTACATTAAATACAGGCATCCTTTCATGCAGCAAGGAGGTGCAAGCATCTCTTGGGAGGAACACAGTGAGCGGGGGGGAAAATACATTGTTAAATTACAATTGAACAAGCTGAAACTTGTCCAGGTTAAACAGCCCACCCTCAAACTGCAAAAAGCCAAATTTTGCCCTCGGCAGCTTCTGAAAAGCAAGCTGCCTTCAGTGGATTTGAGTGAATTTAACTGTCTAGAGTCTCCAGCCACATCAGAATCCGTCTCCCCGATGTGGGAGATAGCAGAGCCCAGCCTAGGAAGTCTTTGGAGAGGAGACCACTTGGCAATCCCACACTAAAACAGGATTAAATGGGAGCACAGGATGCAGCTGGGCTCAGAGCTTGGCTGGGAAGGGAGGGATGTTCACAGCACACAGTAAATGTCCCCACCAAGGAGTTTTAGGGTGCATTTCTCAGCCTACCCCTCGCTGACTACAGCAAAAGCCTAAAATTGGGTTTAAAAAAATCCAAACAAACAAAAAAAAATAACCCCAAACCAAAACAAAAATAATCAACCCCCCAAAAAATACTTCCCCCCAGCCAAAAAAAACCAAAAAAAAAGCCTTAACCAAAACAGGCAAATAAAGAAACAAACAAACAAAAAACCCTAAAATGAAAAGAAAACCCAACAAACTGGAGGCTTAATTGCCCTTGGTTCTCCTTACAAATAGCAGATACTAAAGGGTGACAATAAAAGCTGAATTCAGTTTGAATTCAGTTCTGACAAACGGGCACTGAAATACAATTCTGTCCAGGGGCACAGAGCAGGTCAGATTTCAGACTGAAGACACAAAATTGGGTTGGCAGAGCCAGCAGCAGCCCCCTGGGGAAGGAATGGTTAAAGTCACTGGACACTTGTTCCTCACCAAAGCCAGGCAGAGGATTTCTGCTCTCCTCTCTCAGAGGTGTTTTGCTGCATCCTATTGAGATGGAGATATTTCAAATCCTTTTTTTTTTCCCAGACCTTCAGCACATCACGCTAAAAACTCAGCAGCAAGAGCACCCAGCTCAACCTAGGGGCACAGAAAGGATTTAAATGTTTACTTTTTAACCCTCCTGGAACATGAATTCCACTATTAAAAAGTTCTACCTTGTTCTACAAAGCAAAAAGATTTTTTTTTTTACCCCAAAATATTCCCACAGACTGGTCAGTGATGCTGAGGTGCAAAGTGTGTTCCTGTGGGATGAGGGTGGGACATGGATGATGTGCATGGAGAATCTAAACCCAAAAATGTTACAAAAAGACACACAAATGTCTTCAATTCTCATCTAATTCTGAGGTTCAGAAAAACCAACACATCCACAGTAGGACAGAGGGTAACTGGAGCACCTGTATTTGTATCTGAATTTTCCGTTTGAATCTTCCAGATCAACCCAAAAGTCAGATTTTCTATGAGTGGCTCCAATTTGTGATGGGGGCAGCACACAGTTTATATTCACAAAATACAGCTCTTGCTTATTTTTAAGCTTATTCTCCCAATCAACACACTAAAGACCTCATTAATGAACATTAACAAAAGGCCAAAATTTCCATGCAGCTGAGAAATCGAGTGTTGAGCTGCTAGCAGTGATGGGTTTTGTGCTCCCTCACACAAATGGCTAACTGAGAATGAGTAGCAAGTTCAAGCTTGAAATGAATTTTTTTTTTTAAGCCACCAGTACAAAACACTAAACATGATTTAATAATGGAAAGACTGGCACAACCTTAAAGGAATCTCATCGAGTAGGCAAGGTATGCTTGTGACTTATTATAAAACAGTTAAATCGAGTCGGAACCATAATCCAGATTCTTTACATAATTATGGCAGGAGGGTGTGGAAGAAGGAATATCAATTCTTTTTTAAACTGGAGAGCTTCTAAAGTAAAACAGCAATACATTGATCTCCCATTTCCCTCAGCTCTCTAGAAGATGTAATTTTTCACTGACATTCATGCTGTAGCCAATTTACAATCCAGCTTAGCGTTTTGTTAGCATTGAGGGAATTTTTGGTTTTTTGGGGTTTTTTTGTTCTTTTTTTTTTTTTAATTTTTTTGTTCTTTGTTGTTGTTGTCATTTTGGTTTTGTTTTATTTAGTTGGTTGGTTTTGGTTTTGGAGGTTGGTTTGGTTTTTTTTGCAGAAATTAGAACAATTTTTTTCACAATTCTCACAATTTTTATCACAATTCTCACCAGGTGAAGCTTAACATTCTTAGGACAATTCCTTCTCTCATTAATCAAGCTGATCACAAGGTGAATGAAGCATCATTGCTGGTCCTCATTCCACTGGTAACAAAACATTATTTACTTAGTCACTCACACAAATGACTTAATTAAAACGATAGGATCTGATGTTGTGGGCAAAATTAGAGAGGGGACTGAATCAGAGCAGTGAGTGAAAATGGAGAATTTGTTGTTTTACACTCAGTTAAACCTTAAATAATTTCTGCTACAACTAAACCCAGACCATTCTGTGCTGTTTGCAGCCAGAATCCCACGTGCAGATATCAGAATGGCTCTCCCTGCTTGGAAGGGCTTCTGCTGTGGATTTCTGTGATAGACCCAGCAGAACCCTGAGATTTCCTCCAGCATTTCAAGGCTTTGAACCTCTCCTGCTGCCCATTGGGATGAGGTGTCACTAAATAACATGACGTGGACACACTGCTCTTTTCAAGGTAAAAGAGAGTTTTGAATTTCTGACTCCAACATTTATAGATTTCCAAAAGTGGCAGTGGGTTGGAGGGTGACAGTGCCACCTCTTCTATGACACTGGACAAACCAACAGCCCATCCAATTCTCCTCCTCCATAAAAGAATGCAAAGCAACGAGTTATTCACATAAAGCTTGTGAGAAAGCTCGGTACAAGAATGCAAACATCAGAACGTTTAGAAAATCTTAAAAAATCAGGGTGACACGGAGGGGCTGGGTGAGGTGAGGGGAGCAGAGAGCCCTTGTGGGAGCCCTGGAACCAGAGGTGTGGCTGTGATTAGAGCAGATCTTCCGCTGATAAGGGCGGCCTTGCATCAGCTCCTGGCTGCTGCTGCCGGTGACTCAGCAATCGCAGGAACCCAGCCCCAGCCAGGCGTGAAACCTCCAGTGATGCTTTCTAGAATTCCCCAAAAAGGAGCCCTGGAGCCCTGAGCAGGTTCAGCTCTGAGGAGCAGCTCCCCTGCGAGTGGTGGAGCCATCCCAGTGTCTTCTGGGGGTGTTTGAAGGTCCCCAGCACGAGGGGAGAGATGAAAATCTTGAATCCATGTTTCAGAAGGCTGATATTCTATTATATTATATTATATTGTATTATATTACATTGTATTACATTGTATTACATTATATTATATTATATTATATTATATTATATTATATTATATTATATTATATTATATTATATTATATTATATTATATTATATTATATTATATTATATTATATTATATTATATTACATTGTATTATATTACATTGTATTACATTACATCATATCATATCATATCATATGGAAATGATATATTAAAACTACACTAAAGAAAAAGAAAAGGAGACATCAGAAGGCCAGCAAAGAAAGGAATGGAATGATAATAAAAAAGCCATGACTGACCAGAGTCCTGACACAGCTGGACCTGGGATTGGTCATCAATTAAAAACAATTCACATGCTGGGTAAACAGTTCTCCAGATCACATTCCAAAGCAGCAAAACAGGGAGGGTGAGGCTTCCCAGCTTCTCAGAGAAAAGATCCTGGTAAAGGGATTTTCCAGAAAATATGTCAGTGACACCAGAGTTATAGATGGATAATGAGATGATTGGCTCTCACAATTAAAAGATAACTATTGTGTGAATATTAAGTAAAGCTTTAGTGATGTGTAGTTATGTTATTGTGGTTTAGATGTTCTCTGTTCTCCCCATAGTTCTCTTTCCCCCCTGTATTGCTGCCATCAGACAGGCTGGGCTGTCTAGGACAGGTACAAAGAAGTGCACAGGTGTCCCTTGCACGGGGCAGTGGGGAATGGAAAAGCTTGGGGGTGCTTAGGGGGGCAGCATGGCAACACCTGACCCCCAATGCAGTTACAAGAAAGCATCTCCACTGATAAATGGCACAGAAGAGCTGCCTGACAGACTTTGGGAGGGGCCAGGGCTGGCTGATGCAACTCCCAGGGGCATAAAATCCTGAGCATCCATCTTGAAGATGAACTGGCCACGAGGGGCACTTCCCAGCACTGCAGCTTTTTCCTTATGTAGTCCTTTGCTGTATTTTTGTTAAGGTTTAATAAACCTTTTTTAAATTTTCAAAGTGGGCAGCTGTCTCTCAGACCTGCCCAGGTGTTTGCTCTGCTGCAGGAATTGGTGTGCAGGGCTCAGCAGCTGCTCCTGTTGCAAGTCAGCGCAGCACAGCACAGGAAACTCGGATTTGGAACCCAAATGGAACTGGGAGAGCAAACATTCCTGGTAATTCTGGTGATTCATCAGTCCTTTTCTTTTTTTTTCCCCTGTGATTTTGGTGTTCTCAAAAAAAACCAGAATTTTTGTCCATTCTGGAGATGTCTGAAAAGCAGAACACCTCATAAAATTCTCATTGATCAGGAGTCTGTGTTTGGGTTCTACACCAAAGCACCATGATTAACAAAATTATCTATGTCAAATATTTAATTATAATAGTAAAATACTTTTTTTTTAATTATCCCCTCCTACTGCCATCAGGGATGGAATATTATGGAATTACATTCCATGGAATTATATTCAATGGAATTATATTCACCACTGGGTGGACTCAGCAGGAGAATTCTGGGGGTTTTCTCTTCTTGCCTCCAAGCAATGAGTTTGCACCCATCACTTTAAGCCAGCCCCAGTGAAAGTTACTGTGGCTGGGTTGCCAAAATTTCTCCTGAAACAGGGTTGTAGTTGTGGGGGGAAGTGGAAAAGGAACGCTTCTATTCCTTTCCTCACAGGAAAGACTTGTGAAAAGGGAATATTTGTGGGTATTTGGGGTTGCTCTTCACAGAATTGGTCAGTTTGTGTTAGAAATAGGACATGCAGGAAAATTTCTGCCTGTTCCTGGCCTGCCATTGAGCACAGGTGTGACCGTGTTCACAGGGGTCTGAGGACGAGGGAAGAGACGAGGATCTGACTCCATGTTTCAGAAGGCTGATTTATTATTTTATGATATATAGTACATTAAAACTATACTAAAAGAATAGAAGACAGGATTTCATCAGAAGGCTAGCTAAGAATAGAAAAAGAAGGAATGATAACAAAGGTTTGTGGTTCGGACAGACAGTCCGAGCCAGCTGACTGTGATTGGCCATTAATTAGAAACAACCAACATGAGACCAATCACAGATGCACCTGTTGCATTCCACAGCAGCAGATAACCATTGTTTACATTTTGTTCCTGAGGCCTCTTCTCAGCAGGAAAAACCCTAAGGAAAGGATTTTTCAGAAAATACCATGGCTACACACAGGTGTAAAGAGCAGACTTGGGGCCGTTTGTACCTGAACCTGGAGCTTGCCCACGTTCCTGCCTCACCTCTGGGTGCAGCTCAGGCTGGCAGCCCTGCTCTCAAGTCTACAGCCCCCTCTGAGCCTTGCTTGCCACGCTGTGCCTGTTTCTAATATTTCAGTCCTTTCCCTGAGCTCTGGCAGGAAGCAGTCACAGGCTGTGCGTGCTCCAGCCGGGTGTCACCAGGCTGGGATTTCATCATCACACTGTGGCACAGCAGACATTCCCTCTGGGCTGGGTCATCTTCAAACAGTGGCCTCCAACAAGAGGAAAAATCTCAAAGTTGTATTTCCAGTTAGGCTCATTCTTAGAACAGGGCTCTGAAAAATCCTGGGTGATTACAAACATATGGGAATAAAATTGACAGGGACAAGGAAGAAAAACCCATTAATTGAAACCAATCAATCTTTGTCACTTATTGTACAGTGTTCCAGAAAGTCTGCTTGCTCTCCTGAAACAGGAATTGCATTTTCTAGGTTCCATTCATGAAGTTTAGGAGGGGCTTTAAAACCAATTTTGAAGTCTTCCCATTTCCTCTGTGTTGAGATCAGTAAGTCTGGAAAAGGTGATGAAATGAGGATAAAGTCAAGAGCAACTTTTGTGCCCAGTTTGCACAATGCAGCTCCAAAATACAATCCATCACCTAATCCAGAAAATATCTTCGTGCCAGCTCTGGTTTTCAGCACCATGCCCTTCTGAATCAGCATCCAGAGTGATTTAAAAGCACAACTGATCCAAAGCTCAGTTTGCACTGAGCTCCTGACGCGCTCACCAAAGGCCAAGTGATTTTCTGCTCATGTAGCTGATCTCACTGCAACAGTGCTGAAAGCGGTTTTGCAATTATTCAACTAATTTATGTCAATTTTGGAGGAGTTGGTCACTTTTTTTGAGCAGAGTGGGCTTTGAGGAGAGTGGTTTAGTCTGTGAAATACTGGCACCCATCTGCTGCTAAGGCAAACGTTTCCTATTCATAAAACCCAAACCAAAAGGAGCCCACTGCATTCACAAACCAATTGCACTTTAATACCAATGAAGGCTCAAAATCCTGTGTGTGCTGTAAGGAGGGGTTGAGCCAGAAAAGACCATGATGTTGCTGAGTGGATTGCTGTCCAGCACAGGGATAATTTACATTTTAAACAACTGGCAGTGTGGGTTACTCTGTGTATTGACATTTCACAAGGTATACTCACAATGCAGGGAATTCCCATGTCCCAAATGCAAATGCTGTGTTCGTCATTTTCAAGATCCAGTGAGAATTTCAGGACTAAAGATGACCCGAGAGACAGAACCTGCTTTGTGACCAGCTCTCTCTAACTCTTTTGCCAAAAACCCCTGAAAATCAGGAAACTCTGAGCAGGAACAGAGGCACTGCCCCAAGCAGCACTCCAGGACCCTGCTGGATTTGTTCTGTTGTGCCAGACACAAACCTCAGGGTCTCCTTTGGCTGATGGCTTCCTGATTCACAGAATATCATATATATATATATATATATTGTGTGTGTGTGTGTGTTTGTTTGTGTGTGTATATATAAAAATTCATATAAATATATATAATTTTATATATATATAATTCATATATATATATAGTTCATATATATATAATTCATATATATATATAGTTCATATATATATATATATAAAATTCATACATATATGTATATAAAATTCATATAATTAGCATGCATTTGGAAAGGAAAACCCGCAGTTAAAATTTCTGTAAAAACACTGGGTCACACGTTCTTTTTTAATAAAAACAAAGAGAAGGGAAATTAGTAGGATATAATAATTAACTTGTCTGCTTCCTTATGCCTCCTGCAATGCCCGGAGCCCTGGAAGTGGTGCTGCTTGTGTAGAATGAATGATTTGTCACTGCCCAGCTGCTGCAGCCATCCCACTGCTGGCTGGGCTCTGGGGAATGCATCCTCACGTGTTCCAGTTCCTGGCACTCCATTAATGACAAACTCCCAGGCACCAGAGCAGCGCAGGCAGTGCCACCACACCCAGCCCCACCAGGGCAGGCAAACACCTCTGACAGCCCGGCTGATGCAAGCAGCAGCAGATCGATTCCATTGATTTTCACACGGCTGCTCTCGAACTCGTTTGTAATTATTTGTACGAGCTTTCCACCCAGGGTTTGGATTTGAACTTGTGGTGTCTCTGTCAGAGCGACGGCTCATTATTATGCCAAAACATAAAATATTACAGAAAAGCGAAATAGGTGATTTTTAGAAGATCAAAACTGGGGATATGTGAGGTAAATCTCGACAAGGCAGCTTTCTGTTTAATTTTAAAACAAAGTTTTAAAGCTTTAGTTTTAAAACAAAGCTTCCTCCGAGTTAATACCACTGCAGTCGCTGCTGTTACATTGATTTCCTATGCTCACTTTCGGTGTTGAAAAGTGAGAGGGCTCCTCGGTTTGGGATGAGGGATTTGTCCCTAATTCCCTGTGGGTAGAATTTGTCCCCAGTTCCCTGTGGATGGGATTTGTCCCCAGTTCCTGTGGATGGGATTTGTCCCCAATTCCTGTGGGTGGGATTTGTCCCTAATTCCCTCTGGATGGGATTTGTCCCCAATTCCTGTGGATGGGATTTGTCCCCAGTTCCCTGTGTTTGGCATTTTTCCTCTATTCCCTGTGCGTGGGATTTGTCCCCAGTTCCCTCTGGATGGGATTTGTCCCCAGTTCCCTGTGCGTGGGATTTGTCCCCAATTCCTGTGTTTGGGATTTGTCCCCAATTCCCTGTGTGTGGGATTTGTCCCCAATTCCCGGTTTTTGGGATTTGTCCCCCATTCCCGGTGGCTCGGGCTGGCGGCTCCGCTCGGTTGCGCTCCCGGCCGTGCCCAGCAGGCGGCGCTGGCGCTCCCCGCGCGGCGCTGCCGGAGCCGCTCCCTGGAGCCAACGGGGAGAGCCCGAACATCACCCGAACCGCACCCGAACCGCACCCGAACCGCACCAGAACCGCCCCCGAACCGCACCCGAACCGCCCCCGAACCGCACCAGAACCGCACCGAACCGCACCAGAACCGCACCAGAACCGCACCTGAACTGCGTCCGAACCGCATTCGAACCGCATGCGAACCGCACCCGAACCGCATCCCACAGCCCGAACCGCATCTGAACCACACCCGAACCGCATCCCGCATCTCGAACCTCATCCCGTGCTGCATCCTGAACAGCAGCCCGCACTACATCCCAAACTGCACCCCGCATCCCAAAACACACACCAAACTGCACCCCGCAGCCCGAACCGCAGCCCGAACCGCATTCTATCCCGCATCCCACATCCCACATCCTGCGTCCCGCATCCTACATCCCGACCGCATCCAGCCCCGCAGAGCCGCTGCCAGGGCTGGTCCTGGCAGCGACCAGGGAGTCACTGCATCCCGTATCCCGCACTTTCCCGCACCCAGCTCCGGATCCCGCCCCTCATCCTGCCCTGCACCCAGCTCCACACCCCGGCCCACACCCAGCCCTACAAACTGCTCAGCATCCCACCCCACATCCAGCTCCTCATCCCACCCCTGCACCCAGCTCCTCATCCCGCTCCATCCCACCCCCATCCCACTCCCATCCCACCCCATCCCACATCCCACCCCCATCCCACCCCATCCCACCCCCATCCCGCCCCCCATCCCTCCAATCCCTCTGCCCAGAGCCACGGGGACATCCCAGGTTATCCCAGTGTCCCACAGCAGCAAACTCCTGTTAGTGCTTGTTCCAAACTCACTCATTGCTAAGAGCCCCAGTGCTGTTAAAACTGAAAGAATGATCAAATTCAAACGCGATTAATCATTTCCTCATTTTTCCTCTTTTGTTAAGACTCAGGTTGGGCAGCCTTAGCTTGGAAACTTCCATGTACACTCAACAAGAAATCATATGAAAAGAGGAAATAATAAGTAACAGAGAGAGAGAAGGCTACAAGTAACTGAGTGACCTACAAAAATATTGCCAAATCAAGTGCCGTGTCTTACCTTTGATAACAAATTCCTTTTGAAAATGATTACATTATTTTTAAAGCATTCTGTAAAGGGAAAACCTTAGGTAGAACTCTAAATTAAAAGAAACCACACCCATCCAATTAAAAATTCCACGTTCAGTTCTTTGGCTGAGCACAGGCACTCACCACATTTCACTTTCTTTATTGCAGCTGCAGGAAGGAGGTTTTTGGGGCTGTTCCTCCGGCCCTGACCCAAGTGCACCTCAGTGCCAATTCCCCCTGCTCACAACAGGGAGATGGAAGGGAATTGAAGGAACAGAAAAGAGAAACAGGGATTGGGCTTTTTTCCACCCATGGGCTCAGAAACTGATCTTGGCCACGCCACCTAAGCAAAGTTACAGCTGCAGTTAAACTCAGAGCTCTGGAGCATCCCAGCTGAAAAGGAACAAACCCCATTTGTAGAACTTGATCCCCCCCAGTTTTGTCCATAGATTCTGTAATCCCTGCTTTAAAGGGATGAACACCTTCAGCACCAAGCTGTGTGTTCAGGGAATAACTCAGCCCTGGGATGCAAGACAGCTCAGAGCAGGCCTGGGATTATCCATCCGCACACAGGAACATTCCTGCCCGCAGTAGCACACTGTGCTGATTTATTCTCTGTGTGCTCTCAAATGCCAC
Organism: Camarhynchus parvulus; assembly: GCF_901933205.1. Lineage (NCBI taxonomy): Eukaryota > Metazoa > Chordata > Aves > Passeriformes > Thraupidae > Camarhynchus > Camarhynchus parvulus. The sequence continues at coordinate 1,540,965 of NC_044582.1, read as the reverse complement.
TGCAGCTCTGCTCACCATGGACTGGGCTTGAGCTGCGAGTGCCTCAGCAATGCACAATTTGTGTTTTAACAAAATATTATCCAATAAATAAATAAATGAGAATATCCACATTTGGGTTCTTTAGGGCATATAGAGCTGAAACATCGTCGTGTGTTTTCCTTTCCTTCCTAAAACTAAACTGCAGCTGCGTACACATCACAATGAAATATTTTTTGAAATATTTTTTGAAAAGAGCATAATCCAGCCAGTCCCATCACTAATGTAGGAAGTGTTAATGGAGAATTGGTTTGCTCTGTCCTGAAGAGCTGAAACCCCTGCCTCTCGTACTTCCATACACTGGGGTGGCAGAAAACTCACACGGAATTTGCAGAACAAACCAGCAACTGTGTTTAAAGCCACCAGTGCCTACAGGAATAAAAAAGCAGGATCCATTTTGAGTGTTTTCATGTAAAAAAGTTAAGACACCAATATTTGATTTTGAGCTCTGGCATTCCTTGCCCTCCTCCTCCCTCCAGCAGGAGCCAGAGCGACCAGCAGGAGCTGCGAGGCAGTTTGATCTTTGTTACATTGGGACTAGGGGATCCAAGCAGCTCTTTTACAAGGCATCGTAATTGTTTGTACTTGCAAAACTGGATTAAGAAATCAGTGCTATTCTTAAAACACATTTATCACATACATACAAAAGTCAGCACATTTCCACTCGGAGCACAGCCCCAGCCAACCAGAGAGAGTTCCCGTGTTCCGCCCACGCTCGTTCTCTCATCCTCCCCTTCCCCAGAGCAATCCTGCAGCTGGCCACTGCCGCCTGGAAAGGTCCCCCCGGGCCCCAGCAGGGCACACCTGCCCCAGGCTGGCCCTGTGCCCCTCACCTGGGCTCTGCTGCTGCCGCCACCGGCCCCAGCTCCCCCGGCGTGGCGGCCGGAACAGCGAAATGGGGAGTGCTGGGTAGAGAAGGTGAAGTTATGGAAGGGCCCTGAGGTGTGGAAAGCACAAGCCCTCTGCTGTTCCAAAGGCACTGGGAGTTTCAAGCAGTCCTGCTTGAAATTGAGATGAGGAAAAGAAGTGGGGTTCTACAGGGGGTGTCACTGGACCTGTAGGATTTTTAAGTTGAGCTTTACCGAACTTCTCAAAGTTTCACGAAGCACGTTTTCCTGTTATTTAAATCCATTTGTTCTTCGACTGAAGCTTAATTTAAAAAACATGTCTCTGACTAATTCTGTTGTAAATGGTGCTGAAGATGAACAAAACTAACACTATGATTGAAAAAAAAAACCCAGAAAAGGCCTCATGCCTGCAGAACAGCCACACGCAGGCTGCTGCCCAAGCTGTGAGAGCACAGCTCTCCTTTGTTAACTGACTCAAAATCAACACCCATCCTGCTAAAATCTGTACCAGACATAGGGAACTCTAATGACAGCATCCAGAAGATGGAGTTCCTCTACTCGTCTGTTTTCTCTTTCTGTTTCTTTCCCGTTTGTGTGGCTCCTCTGTTTCCCTTTTGTGGAAACCCAGGGCACCAGGAATATTTCCCTGTCTGCTCTGGGGTGCCCTGACCCCCAGGGAAGCTCTGACTTTGACCCTCACTCATGGAGAAAGTTTCCCAGACTTCAAGATAAACTAGAATCCACAAAAGTGTGCAATAGATTATAGAGAATCGTGTAGGTGTATCATTTGGTGAGAAATTTAGGTTTTGGGATTTTTAGTGTGTTGAGGATGGAAGCAAGATGGAGGGCACAGGGTGTCATCCTGGGTTTCTTCTTCATGCTTCTTCTTCCTCCTTCTCCATGGGTTTGGGTGGCATTTTGTAATTGGGCAGAAAAGTCCCCATTGCAGCTCTGTGGGATCAGTTATTGGGTTAAAAGGGAAAATAATCCAGGTGTCAGCTCTTAATTGGACAGTTTAGTCTTAAAGGACCTTGGAACAAGAGATTGTTGGGCATTTTGTGCCTTCTAATGAAAAGCTGCCCAACTCACAGTAATGAGACTGTTTTACTGATAAGAAATAATAAACACCTGAGTCTGAACACAAATTATTGTCTCAAGTGCCTTCAATCCAGAGCCAGAAAAACCACTGACTGGGACCCTCACGCCCTTTCCCAGTGAAGTGTCCCTGTTTCCATTTTGTCCCCCCAGCCCTTTCCTGATTCGCTCTCCCTTTCAGCACAAACCAATTCCTTCAGCACTTTGATCTCTGTGGTGCTGCTCCTGGAAGGAGTTGCTGGTCTCCAGGCCCAGCCTCAGTGGTGGCTGTGCCATTCTTCCCTCGCTCTCCAGGGAAAAGGAGGGAAAAATACCATGGATATCATCCTTGCTTCTCACCTCAACCCCTGTGTCCTTCTCTCATGCAAGGAAAGCATTTTGGGGAAGCAGAAGAACCAGCAGAACCCTGGAGTAGCAGTCCTGTACATTCTGGTTAATTCTCTTGGCTGTTCCACGCTTCCAGAAAAGTCCCATGGGTATTCCCAGTCATGTTACAATTTCTGTTACTGATATTTCATAAGCAGTATTACAACTTGGGAACCAAAGCTGCAGACAGCAACATTTTTATTTGTTCTTTTCAGTTCGAGAATGTCTGTTTTCCAGACATACTCTGCCTACAAGCAAGATGCCCTCATGTTTTCCATAGGCACTCTAATTTAAATGGCATTTCTTGCTACCTGCAGGGCAGGTTGAGAATTGAGGTGCCCACGGTTTCCTTTCTCCTTAAATGTTTGTTTCCATTTTTTTCTTTTCTTTAAGAACCCCTGAACAAAATCCATGCATCTTTCTTTCTTTTCTTTATAGAACCTCCTTGAACAAAAAAAGTCATTCTAGACCCCCTCATTGTCCTGGAACAAGAAAAGTCATTCTAGACCCCCTCATTGTCCATGTTTTCCATAGGGCACCCTCTATTTTAAATTGCATTTCTTGCTGCCTGCAGGGCAGATGGAGAATTGAGATGCCTGCAGTTTCCTTTCTCCTTAAATGTTTGCATTCCATCTTTCTTTTTTCTCTTAACATAACTTCCTTGAACAAGAAAAGTCATTCTAGACCCCCTCATGGTCCATGTTTTCCATGGGCACTCTATTTTAAATGGCACTTCTTGCTACCTGCAGGGCAGGTTGACAATTGAGATGCCTGCAGTTTCCTTCCTCCTTAAATGTTTGCATTCCATCTTTCTTTATTCTCTTTGTAGAACCTCCTCGAACAAGAAAAGTCATTCTAGACCCCCATTGCCCAAGAAAAAAAGACATTTTCTCCGCTGAACCTTGATGGCAGCCAAGAAGAGTTGCTGTGCCCCTCTGGCTGGCCAGGGCTGTGCACAGCCTTACCTACATCCCAGCAGTGCCAGAGAAGGAAATGGATTTTTTTCCCCTCTTGGCAGCTCCTGGGGAGGTTCACTATTGTGTTCTGGGAGTCCTCGTTCTCCGGGGCTATTGTGAAGGCTGCAGTAAACAGAACTTTCAGCACCAGGATGCAAGAACAGGATCCAAGGCTGGGAGCAGGAGCCAGGAGGGGATGTGACCGCTGCCCCATTGCGGGGATGGCCCAGCCCTCCATCCCAGCTGCTGCCTGAGCACATTCCCTCTCCAGGGGGACAAAGGTGGCAGCACCGACAGCCAGCCCGCACACAACAGCACCAGGATGTGGAAAAATTTCCTTCCCATCAGGGGAGGGAGGAAGAATGGACCTGGATTGCAGATAGGGGCTGCAGCTCCCTTTGTGTCAGCAGATTCCCAGCGAGTTGTGGAGCCCAGGAGCCGATGGCAGCGGGGATCTGGCCCAGGGCTGGGCTGGAGCGCTCACAGAATTCCAATGGGCTGCTCTGCTGTTTGGCACAGGGGGGAGGTCAGCCAGGCCAAATGCTCGCTTTTCCAGAGGAGCAGATAAGGAGCAGAGAGGGGTGAATGTGGATGGTTAGGGAGCTGGGATTAAATAGAGTCACACTGAATTAAACTCTAATGCAGGAGTTGTATTGCGTACTGAACGGGATAAAATATTTCATCATAAATCAATTGAAAAGTAATAAAATGAATGCGATTATTTCATTTAATATTTATTGAATTATTTATTATTTTATAATAAATACATTGAAAAATAACAAAATTAATTGATTGATCTTATATTTATTTAAATAAATAAATTTATTTATAGTTATTGAAGTATTTACTACTTTATAATAAATCAATTGAAAAGTAATAAAATAAATGCAATCATTTCATTTTATATTTATTTGTGTTTATTGAAGTATTTATTATTTTATAATAAATAAATTGAAAAATAGCAAAATTAATTGAATTGTTTTGTATTTGTTTCTATTTATTTAAGTATTTATTACTATATAATAAATAAATTTAAAAGTAATGAAATAAATGCAATTATTTCATTTTATATTTATTTGTATTTGTTGAAGTATTTATTATTTTATAATAAATAAATTGAAAAATAGCAAAATGGATTTAATTATTTTATATTTATTTATATTTATTGAAGTATTTATTATTTTATAATAAATAAATTGAAAAATAACAAAATAGATTTTATTATTTTATAGTAAATAAGTGGAAAAATAACATAGATTTAAATATCTTATTTTATATTTATTTGTATTTATTGAAGTATTTATTACTTTATAATAAATCTATTTTAAAAAAACAAAATAAATAGAATTATTTCATTTTATATAGCTTTCTATTTATTGAATTATTTATTACTTTAAGATAAATAAATTTAAAATAACAAAATAAATGGAATTATTTTCTATTTCTTTATATTTATTAAAGTATTTATTATTTCATAATAAATACATTGAAAAGTAATAATATTAATGGAATTATATTATTTATTTTTATTTATTGAAGTATTTATTACTTTATAATAAAAAATTGAAGAATAATAAATAGAATGATTTCATTTTATATTTATTGAATTATTGACTACTTTATAATAAATGCATTGAAAATAATAAATATTATAAAAGAAATAACATAAATAAAATACCGTGAACAGCTGTGGAGCCAAGTGTTCTGTGTTAAGTTGCTATGGACATAGAGGTGTTCTTGTTGCTTCAGGAAGGAATGAAGGAAATGTGATGATAAATTTAATGTATGGGGAAAGATTACGTGGATTTTACTGCTCACAAAATTATTCAGCATAGAGGAAAGAATGAATGAAAGCAACTGTGGATGAAGGAAGTTAATTGCTTGGTGCTACTAATCTTCAACACTCAGACACATAAAGAAATGAAGATATTGGGGGTGTTGAAGACAGCAAAGGTTTGATCTGATTTGATCCCAATTTTTACCTTTACCTTCTGGGGTCACTCCGAGTCCCTGGTGTCTCCAGGCCACGCCAAAGCTGGAAATTGCTTTTCCTTTCTTCCCACACATTGTCAAATGCCCTCAGGTTGTACCAACAGCCCTCCAGTGGCCTTTGCGATGTGGAAGCCCATTTAAATTGCTAATTAATTCAGAAAAAGCCATCACCTGTTATTACTGACATTTCATCACTTCTCGTATCACTGTTAATTGGATTTTTGGGTGGTGTTGAAACCAAACCTAGAGAAGCTGCTTGCCGTGTCTGCAAGGCCATTCTGGCCCAAAACAGAGCCCTGCACCAACCAAAATCCTTCTGGTCATCTGAGAGCTTCTGTGCAGAAATGCCAGGGCCTTTTCTCAGATTAACTCTTCACCAGGAGCCACCAACACAGGAATATTGGGCACAGTTACCAGGGAGAGAGAGAAAAGAGGAGTCAGGGAGGAGATGCCCACACGGAGGACAAGTTGAGGGTCATTTTCAGAAGTAAATTAACCCTTGAGCAAAACAAGCGTGCACAGAGCTTCTCTGAGAACTTCACACCTCTGTGGAAGCTGCTTCTCTCACCTCATGAGTTTGTCACCTTCTGGCACCTTCCTCACCCTCAGGAAGGACATGTGTTGGAATCCAAGAAAAAGCTGGCTCACAGTTCCCATTCTTGAAGGAATTTTCCTTCTGTACAAAAGAAGTGGTTTGGGTTTGAGCAGGAATGGATTCTTCTGTCTGCACACCAGATTTCATCCAGGCACCTTTAGTTGCACAGGAGTCTGAAAAGGCTTTTCAGACTTGGGAAAGCAAAGCTGAAGAAAACAACATTTCCATTTGTTATTTTCAGTTCAGCAATATCTGTTTTCCATGGTGGGCTACAGATCACCCACCAAAACAGAGAGCTGGGGCAAAGAACCCCCTCAGAGTCTGCTCACACTTCTGAGAAAAGGAGCAAGAGTTTAAATTCTGCTCATCCTTCTGTCAGAAATGAGCTGAAGCCTTGATTCCTGCAGTTCTTGACACACAAATCACCCCATGAATATCAATTATTCCACGGCAGTGACAGCAGACACGTGTCAGCATGTGTGGCATTGGGGGACAAGTAATGATGCCACAAAGATAATTTAAACATTGTCAGAAAATACAGAAGAGCTTTGCTGACAGAAAACTTCTGTAGTATTCAAAATCCAGCTTTATCCTTCAGCTCTGTCCTTTAAGGAAATCCCTGAAAAGGTTGAATCACCTTGCTGGTTTAAGGAGCTAAAATAAAAAAACAATAAAAAACCAATAATTTATGGAAATATCTTTATTCCCTTATATTCCAGTCACTTGGCAAAAGGAATTTCCCAAATTCTGCTTTGAGCAGAAAACATTCTGGAAACTTTGGCTATGGCAATGCTTTAAAAATTACCCCCAGCCTAATTAACATCTGCTTCAGGAGTTGAAGTTATTGCAGGGCCATTTATCTACTCCAAGGATCTTGTTCACAATTGAGCAGATTTTTAATGTTTAACATTTCTGCCCATAAACCACCAATGAGAGCCACTCACCTGAGGTTGCATGTAAGGGGTAATTCAGGGCTGTGTTCCTCATCAACATTTCCCACTAATCCAGCTTTTTTACTCCCAGGAGAGCTGACAGCAGCCATGACAGAAGTGCAGCTCTTTTTAGAAAGCTCAAAGAAGATTTAGAAATTTTAGCACTGGAGGATAAACAGCAACAGCAACAAAAAATATTTAAAAATAAATATTAAAACCCAAACTAGATATCCAATAACTGAGAACACTCTTTCTGCAAAAGGCCTGATGTGAATGGTCTCAGCTGCAGTAGGTTTATTAGGAAATAAATCTGGAAATATGTTTTGGAAAGGTCCTCTCCAAAATGCAGCTTTGCCCACCTGCAGCCCGGCTTTTCTGAGACATGCCTGGTCAGAAGGTGACAACCAAATCTTCTGCTACCCTCCTTTTTTAGGGGAATTTTTCCTCTATCAGGGGAATTTCATTTAGAAATTTCATTTGTTAGACTGGCCCAGTTGCTTGGCAGGAGGAATGGAATTTTGGGGCACCTGGCACAGGATGCACCATTCAGGCAGGGAATAAATTCCAGCATTTGAGACGATTCATTTCCCTCAGCTCAGGCAAACTGCAGCACATCCATGGTGTCTCCAGGACTCAGAAAGCTCAGATTTTACCAAGGGTGATTTCAAATTTAAGAGATCTGAAGTCAACCCTTCTTCAATTAACTTTGGCTTTTCCTAATGTTCTCATTATGCAAATCAATCTAAAGCCTTTGCAAGGACATTTTGATCATTATTCTGCCTCTTACTTCAGCTTTGGTTTGGTGTTTGGGATTTTTGTTGTTATTGCTGCGCCCTACATAATGAGCATAAATTTCTAGAGTAAGGAAGTATTTCTTCTACCTGGTTTCTGTAGAAACAAAGGGTAAAAAGAGGATTTTAAAAAATCTTGGGGGCTGCTGATGTTCCTGCAGCTGAAACCCAACAGGTAAAAGGTGAGGCTTGAGCAAATCAAAGATCCCCAAACAATTGTGGAGTTCTGTCTCACTTAAAAGGGATTTTAAGCCTGGCTTAAGTCCAGGGCAGCTCTCTACCTTTGAGTCAAACATTTGAATGTGAAATGAGTGCTGGGGAAGTTTCATAATTTATTTAAATGGCCATTCAGAAGAGCTCCAGCACCAGCTCAATGGTTGTTATTTAAGCTCAAGGGGAACAGATAATTGGCTTCTGGAAAAGCAGAGCTGTGGGAAAGTGGGAAGGAAAAGTGTAGCTGGAAGCCAACAGCACTCCAGAAAAAACATCTATAAAACAGGGTTTAGACATCTGAGGGAATAATTATCAAATCTAGTCTTATAAATAACTTGAGCAGGTATTGGAGAAACACAAATATAAAGTGTTTAGATAATCATTTTTAAAAGATGGAAAGAGGTGAATTTAACAAGTGGAGTTGCTGCCATACCCACAGATCCCAGAGCAGCTTGGGCACATTCCTACTCTCACCTGGCTACCAGAAATCATTATTTATTTTCTCAATTTACGTGGTTTCAGAGTATTAGAGAACCAAATAAATGTCTCTGGGAAATAAGTTTTAATGCTGTCTAGTTGAAAAAAAAACCCAGATACTTTTATAGAAACTGTTTCTCAAAAATACAAACATTAATTTAAAGTTTGAGACCATTTAAAAACCTGAGCTGATAAATGGATCAGACCATCAGAGATCACATCACACAAGTTAAAAAAATAGGAATATTACAAAATAAAAACAGCTGAGGGAAAATATCAGTGGAGATGAAATTTCCAACAACATTAAAAAATCAATTAAATTAAAAATGAATAAATGAGTATGAGTATGAGCATGACTATGAGTATGAATGAATGTGAATATGGTTTTATGAATAAAACTCCAGACAAAACCAGCCTGGAGCTGCATGATGAGTAAACAGGAAACTGGAACCAGAGAATACAGAATGGAAGGAGGCTGCTGCCATAGGTGAGAGCAGTGACCCCAAGTTTTTTCTTTCTCCTGAGCTAAGATCAGCAGGTTTAATCACTCAGTTCCAAGGAACAGGCTGACTTCTTAAAACCAATAACTTTTTTCCCAATTTCTAGTAGTTTTCTGGATGTATATCTAGAGACAAAGGCAATTTTGTTATCTTTTTTGTTCTCCTGATCTTAATGGAATTTAAAATCCTTCAGTACTCCTGCTCTGCATCACAGCATGGGATTTTAAATCCGAAATTCTGCTTCTCACTTCTTGGGCATTTATTGTTATGCTTTTTATATTCCACTAGGAATCCTTGTTATTTTATCCTGCCTGCCAAAATGTCCTTGTAGAGCAAAGCTGCCCAAGTCCCAGTACACAAAAAGCCATTTTCCCCCCAAAAATCTTTCCTGTTGTAACTTGCCCCTGCTCTCAGTAGTGACCCCTCTATTTCTAGGAGTGAAAGTGAGAACTATCCCCAGTGAGCTGAAACTTCTGTGCTCTGGCTGGAAGGAAAAGCTGTACATTGGTTTTCCACTCATATTTAAATAAATGTTTTGCTCTCTGGAAGCAGGTGTAAATTATTCTTGAAAAAAAACCCCAAAATTATGGAAAAGCAGCTGGTACCAAAAAAGTGACTTCAATTGTGACCTGATTGGAACTGTCACACTCTGAGGAGGAGGGGTTATGATAAGATAATCTTGATTTCTGATACACTTTACTATCTGTATTTTATCCTTTAAAAATCAGCTTTTCAGTGATTTATGGCAGAAACTGAGTTACCTACAAAGTCTGTTTAGAGAAAATATTCAGCAAAAAGGGCCAAACTCTACCCAACTCAAAAAGTTTTTACAAGTGGATAGTTTGTTGCTAAGCATATTTGATCGGGAAAATAAATAAAATAAATAAATCAAAGGCACAATAAATTACAATGCACCATGAGAATTTCCCAACAAAATCCAATTTTCTGTCCTACCATTCTACCCCTGCTTTTGCACTTTGCTTCCACAGGTTTGGCTCCAGGTTCAGCTGCTGGAGCACAGAACTGTGCACAGAAAAATGACCAGGCCCAAATCTCCAAAATTCTCAAGTAAAAGCAGGGAATTGACATTAAATTTACTGCAGCTCATGAAACAGCGGTGGGTTGCCAGGTTCTACTCCATGGTGTACTGAACTGCTGCATTTTATTAGCTATTGCTTTATATCAAACTCAAAAGCCAGAAATCAGCACAATGTCCTCTGTAAATTCCCAGAATTTCATTGTTTTGCTCACACAACCACAGGAGAAGAAAACACTCTTAATGAAGTTCACAGAGAAAAAACTTCTGTAGGAAAAATGAGTTTGATGACATCTGCTCCACAACCCATAGAAGGGGTGCTTCTATATGAACTTATGCAAATAAAACTGAACATGCCAGAGTATGCAAATGAGCTATTAATAAAAAATTAGCATACCTCACATGTGTATAAAAGAGTTTTTGAAGAGCTTTTTCAGCTCTCCTCTGCTAATAGTGAGGACTCAGAGCCACAGAAAGCAATTATAATGTTATTACAATAAAAATAACTCCAATTTCATTCTGAAAAACACAAAAAAATGTTATTAGCATTATCAGCTAGTTACAATCAGAGGGAATAAGAAATCCCAGCAATGTGGAAATATTTTTAATTGGGGTTTGAAACATATTAAAGCCATCAACCAACACTACCCTCTACTCTAGACCTGCCTTTATTTAATCAATTGCATCTTGTAACAAAGAAATTTTCAGCAGGGAGTATTTATATCCCAAATTAGAAATACCAGGTTTCTGGCTGCTTTGTGTGTTGTTCCTGACCCAGTGTTATTTTTCCTCCATTTCTGATCCAACCAGCTATTTAAATTCACCAGGATGTTTGCACATGCTTCCTAATTCACTTTATATGTTAGCAAGCACTTTTTTTTTTCATTTTAAAAATTTTTTGGCATTCAACCCTTGACATGAAAAGGCAAATTCTATAGAGCTCAGGTTGAGTCAGCAGAAGGGCTGCTGCTATAGAATGGCAAAAAAACATCCACAGAAATTGTCAAATATCCTGAGAGAGCAAAACATGACAAACCCAGGAGCTTCTCCAGTGATGATGAAGGCTTTCAGGCACACAGTGGGCAGAAGTCCTAAACCACTTGAAAAATATTTAACTGAACAATGATGGAGCAGTGCCAAATACTAAAAGCTACCAAAGATAATTTTAATTGTTGTAGATATAATAGTGTTCAATGACAGCTGTTTTGGAACAAAAAGGTTATTTCCTGAAAATTATTGTAATATTTTTCTCCCCAAAATAGCCCCTGATTCACTGCTCAAGTTACCTGGCATCCTCTAATGCTCAGCACAGCCTAACAACCAGTTATTAACTTTAGTTTTTAGGAGTCTTCAGATCTTAAATGAAAATAATGACTTATTTGAAAGACTACCAAGAGTCAGTTGAGAAGGGGAGCAGACAAAGCTGGAGAACAATTTGCATGGCTGGAACACGATGCCTTTAATGTAACACCTATTTCAAGCTGCTTTGCCTGGCCATATTTTGTTTTCTTGTACTTCTGCAAAGCTTAATTCAAGTGAGGATTAAACTCACTGTTTCTCTGCCCAGCAGAATTCCCTGCACATTTTTATGATGAAGGTTTTTAATCACGGAGTAAGGAGATATTTATTACACTTTTAAAAATCTTATCTGAGGCCTTTGGGTTCAGCATCTGTGTGCATTTATACAAAACAATCCTGGGAATGGATAAAAAGGATAAATATTGGGGTGATTTTTCACTGGGTTCTGTGTGGATCTCCCACTCGTGCCTGGATGAAATCAGAAGGCAGAGTTTGGTGTTTATTCTGCCCGGTCACAACACCTGTGGTAAAGAAGCCTCTGCAGCACAATTTGTGAGCTGCAAGAAAAGGATGCTCACAATTTATTGTGATCCTGTCAGAACTGATAGGACTAAAATGACATTGATTTAGGATGTTTAGGGTCATAATAATGTATATTAATTACAAAGACAATCAAACTGCTCTATTCAATCTTTAGTCTTTTATCAAAAGCCATGCAACCCATTCACTGTAAAGACTAATGAAGGAATTCCAGTAAACATCATTAAACCTATAGGATAATCTGAATGTCATCTACTTCTCTTCCAGACTTTGTCACCAATACCCACCCTAAATAATTCCAAAATGTCTTTAAGCACTTAAGTCAGTAAGTCTGATTCACAGGACATTTGGAAGAGACCCTGATTTCCTTGGTTTAGAACCTCTTTGCAGTAGAAATGAAAATTGTGGTGATGGGAATGAGAGATCCATGGCAGGAATGAGAACTGCTGAGAACTGCTCCTCAGAACAAGGAGATGCTCCCCATTCCAGGATTTCCCTGGGATTTAGGAGCTGCAGTGAGAACTGCTGTTCTACAGCATCATCAGCATTTCATGGGCAGGCAGCATTTCCTACGTCCATCCCAGCACCCTGGAGATTTGGGGAAAATATGTAAAAAGCAGGGGGTTTAAAAATAGTGCTTCAAATTAACTCCATCACAACAATGTATAAAAACTATAAAGCAGGACAAAGGTTATAGGAAATGGAAGTACCAAGAGATCTTCAAGCAGTCCTCCAAAAGAAACAATGGGAGGGGGGGGATTAATTATTTTTTCACAATTATGAGGGAGGGAGTACCTTTCTCATACTCTGACAAGGAAAACACAATCCTCCTCGTGAGCAAATGTCTGATTGCAATCTGGAGACAAAGTTCTCCAGATATTGTGAGTAAAAGTTTGCACTTTAGAGTTTTTTGTCATTGACCTGCTGTATAAGACAGCACATGATCCAAAGGAGTTACTTTAGGAATACAGCTGTATAACTAGATATATTCCTATAAATTTGGGAATATAGCTTTATAATTACATATATTACTATACATTTATGAATATAGCTTTATAACTAGATATATTCCTATAAATTTAGGAATAAAGCTTTATATCTATATATAGTCCTATAAATTTAGGGATATAGCTTTATAACTATATACATTCCTATAAATTTGGGAATATAGCTTTATAACTAGATATATTCTTATAAATTCATGAATATAGCTTTATAACTAGATATATTCCTATAAATTTAGGAATATAGTTGTGATCTGATACAATTATACACAAATTATGAGAATAAAACAATTGTACAGACAGCAATGACTTGGCTCACAGTGCTTTAGCAATGCAATATTATTTCTATTTTATATATGAGTAAAATGAGCAGTTTTCTAAAAGAAACAATGGTGGGGGGTGATTAATTTTTTTCTTCACAATTATTAGGGAGTGAGTACTTTTCTCATACTCTGACAAGGAAAACACAATCCTCTTCGTGAACAAATGTTTAATTGGAACCTGCAAGCAAAGTTCTTGAGACATTTTAAGATAAAATTTGTATTTTTGAGGTTTTAGTTTTTAGTGGATTCATTGAATTGTTGTATAAGACAGCAAATTATCCAAAATGAGTTACTTTAGGAATATGCTTGTCATCTGCTGACACAAATTTCTTTTATGAGCATAAAACAATGGTACAGACAGCAGTGACTTGTCTCGCAGCGCTTTAGCAATGCAATATTATTTCTTTTTTATAAATGAGTAAAATGAGACAGAGCTCAGTGACTCCAGTGACCCACAGGAAGTCAGTGACACAACCAGGAATAGAAGCAAGACCTCTCAGCAGCCCAGTCCCATGCTTTAACCACAACCCAGCCACCTCCTTCCCATCTCAGATTAGCACAACCCTGAGCCTTGGTTGCATCAGCTCCTCATTTCAGATGTCTAAGCATGTATAATTGTAGAAATCTGGATTTCTGAAGTTAAGTTACATTCATAAATCTGTCTCAGCCCAATCAGCCAAGAAATTCGGATAAACTGGTTTTAAATGAGGCTCAAAACGACCTTTTGGTTGCTTTAAAAGGATTCCTTCAGAAATGAATTTTGGATGGATTAACACATCTGACACATGAGTTTGTGCTTAAGCTCCTTATTCCTGTATTTCCTTTGGCCTGCCAGCTGTCTGTGATGTGCAATTCGGGCCCATTTAATCAGAATGGGACTGGAACAGCAATATCATATCCCACTAGAGAAGAGCCAGGCAGTCCTAGGGAGGAAGTTATTCCCTCCAAGATGAAATCAGAGAAGAGCTGGGGGGAGACTGAAGGTGAGGAAAAAAAAAAAATTAAACTTAGAGGTAGGCAGGCTGGTGTGATCTTGGCTTTAGTGAATTTAAAGCAGGCATGGGTTGGATTTTGCTCTCTTTTTATCCAAGCCTGGAAGTTCAGGCGAAGGAGGCTCATTTTTAAGGGGTTCTTGTTTTGACCCGCTCTGCAGTTATCTGTGCAAAATCTGCACCGTGCCTGCTTCTCTCCCTCCTGCTGGATCCCAGCAGAAACTCACCCAGCACTCTCCTCTGCCCAAGGAATGCACTTCATACCCCAGCTTTTGCCATGTATCTGTGTAAAATGCCACTGATAGCAGCTGAAACTTGGAATTCCCTTCAAGAAAAGAGTGTGCAAGCTGCAGATAGGAGTGTGCTGTGATATTATGACTTGCTTTTTAAAAACATGCCTTCCCAGACCAAAAACTGCCAGTTAAGACAGAATGAGATATGCTGAGGCAAATAAGATATGCTTTTTATCAATAAAAGGACACCAGATATATGAATTAAAATACTGCATCACCCAAGAGACAGAACACAGGGTAACTTTAGAAAAAGGCAGCAACACAGGACATTTTTAACTTATTTAAACTCCATTCCATTAAAGCATTGCATTTTACACAATCAGGGCTTGCTGCTCAGGCTGTCAGATTTCTGGCTGCACTCTCAGAGCAGGAGATTGCCCTCTAGATGTTAAAAGTTTGGCTACTTCTCCATTCCATCCCAGAGCACCAGGATGGGACACACCGTGTGAGGGGTGATTTTAAACTTGAGTAATGCACCCAGAGACTGAGCACAAACCCAGGGGGAACATAAAAAGTCAGTAAAAGCTGAAATTTGTGTCTTTGCAGAGATGGGAAGAGGTAGAAATCCTTGCAAGGTTGCCAGCGTGTTCAAAAAAATTTGTCAAAATCACAGCATCACCTCCAATAAATTAGTTTTTCTAACCATAAATGCCTACCTGGAATTCCTTAGGAATTGTTGCACGGAAATTCCTTCACCAAGATGGAAAAGAGAAATGAAACCACTCAGGGGAGGTTATTTTGTCATTGCTAACACCCCGTTCCATCTGGAGATTCCACAAAGTCCTCATTTCAGTTTCTCATCTCAGCGAGAACTATTTTTGCCATATGATTCAATTTAATCTACTTCAAATTTTCTGAATAATTGAAACACATAATGTACAGTCAGTCAGTAATAACTGCAAGCAGAAATAATATTTTTTTTTCAGATGCAATAAATGCTTCAAAAAGACTCACCCTGAAAAACGGGCTGATTAAAGTTCGTTTAAAATTCAATTCTTTCACATGAAAAGAATTAACTAATGCTTTTATACCCAATAAAAAAACAGAGTATAATTGATCTTGTGTGAAGGCAAATTATCTTCTAATTTTAAAACCAGAACTGATGCTGAGAGAATCTTTTCTGCTTGTCTTTGAACATAGGGGAGAGCTGCCCATGGTTCAGCAAGGCCTGAGCCTGACATTTCATTCTTGTTTCATAACTCTCAGAGCTCCCAGCCAAACTCAGGAATCCTCTCAGATAAGCAGGGGAGAAAGTCTGGATCATCAAAAACTGCACAGCCAAACAATGCAAACAAAAACTTACCAGAAACTGATAAATGTCTTTATTATGACCATTTCATTACTGTATAAAGCAACTTGATTACAGAACAGATAATACATTTGTAGCCTGTTTTATTTCTTTACCAATACAGAAATGATTGGCTTTTTCTGAAAAAAACACACTCTGTTAAGGAAAAAAAACAAAAAAAGCAGATTAATTAAAATTATAAATAAGGCATACTTTTAATTACCAGAGAAAATGTATGGGCTCTTCATCTCTTCATTCTTCAAATTAAGATTAGCTGTCCAAAAGAAACATTTAATAGGATATCAAATCCTACCTAAAAATCCGCGTTAAGCAGGAAATCAGACTAAGTAATCTTTTCCTTTCCTATCTCAATCTGCTAAAATGCATATTTACAAAATCTAAGTAATTTTATATAAGTTATCATTCTGGTTTTCCTTTCTGTTTAATGCATTCTGTTCAGAAAGTGAACTTGCTAAAGAAAATAATGCTTAGAACAAAAACAGACTGACAGTGTATTTGTAATATTTCTGTGAAAGCTGTGTTTGGCTGATTTCTCTGGACTGACAGAGATATCTGTCTCCCCCGTGCAATTTAATTAAAATCCAAACTGTGCTTTGTATTTCTGCCTTTATTAAAAGCCTGGGCTCAAAGCAGAACTGCCCAGTCCCCACTGGATGTTATCAATACCTGCCAATTTTTGGAATGCTTCCAGTTGCATGGAGTTTGAAAGAGTTTGCAGGTTAAAAACTTGATTTTGGGGAGGGATCCCCTTTTTTCAGACACTTGAACTAAATGGGGAATTCTCCAGCAGCAGAGCAGCAGTCCTGCTCTCACCAGGGATAAATCAGATCTGTGAGGGTCCAGCTCAGATCCTTCTCCTTTTAACTTTCTCTTGAAACTCTACCTCAGCTATTGCTGTAAAGTGGTAGAAATATTAATAACCAAGGTATTTAAAACCTCTTTGTTAAGACTGTTTTACCCACGTTTGCCTCTTTGTTCATCCATGGTAATTCTGAGGGTTTGTTTTACCTGTTTTCAGGACCTGGCTTCTTATTCTGAGCCAGGGTATTACTGGAATAGGTTATTACTGCAGTATGTTAAAATAATTTTTAAAATACCCAACCCAAACAATAAAAAAGAACCACTTAAAAAAAATATTTCCACATTTCCAAGGCTAAAAAAATTCAGATGAAAGGGAAAAAGCAGGAATTGAAAAAAAAAATCCTTGATCTGTCAAGGCAGAGGTAACACCTCAAGCCTATACAAATAGACAGATAATTCTCATAAAAATTAACACAAGGCTTCAAGCCTCTGCAGACAGAGAGATTGTTCTCATAAACAAAAGGCTGGAGGCAAAGTTAGTATCTGTAGGTAGTCCAGGTATTTTGACGTGTTCAGCCCTAATCTATAAATTGCCTTCAGTATACAAATAATAAAGCAAATGTGGGCTCTCTTTCAAAACTCTTGATGACTAAGAGACATAATGAGGCAAATTTGGGATCTTCTCAACCTTGCAGTGATGTCCAAGGGATCAGGAGTTTTTCAAGATAAACTGTTGTATCCCGGGGCACCTCGAGTTCCAGGATGACTCTCTAAAGCCTGTTGATCTTGTGCCTTTTTTTCCACATCTAACTTCTTTTTCAAAGCCTCAGAGGCTGAGATAGAGGAGGTGACAGGCTTGTTGGGGCTTGCTGCCTCTGGAGAGGTACCGAGCACAGCCTATACCGCTCGGCTCTGCATTCCTGGCAGGGGGGAAGAGCGCTCAGAGATAATCTCAAGCGAAAAAAAAAAAAAAAAAAAAAAAAAGTTAAAAAGAATTTGCGTTACCTCCGTTACTGCTAAGAACCTTGTCAGAAAAGCCTTTACTCCTGTCACAGCAGGACACAGCCTGGCGTGAGGCGACCCAGCCAAAGCAAACCGCGCAGCGCAGAGCGGAGCCGGCTGCAGAATGGCAAGGCAAAAGAGAAAGCAGCCGGCAGGCGGAAAAAGTGAATTTTCAGTTACGGGAGATTACAGGGAGCAGAGATCAAACTCCAGCTGCGCTGCGGGGCCGCGCTCTGCCCTCGGCTCCACGCGGCCGATTGCGCTGTGCGGGCCGGGCCGGGCCGGGCTGCAGGACGGCCCGAGGGGACAGCGAGGAAGGACAGCGCCTCCTCCTCATCATCATCCTCATCCTCCTCGTCCTCCTCCTCACTGCTCGCTGCCTCTCCCGTCCCGCTCTTCTTCGCCATCCCCGTGGCCGCCCCCGGTCCCCATCCTCATCCCCAGCCCCGCTCCCATCCCCGGCCCGGCCCGGCCCCGCTCGCTGCCAGCCCCGCTCGCCGTGGGCCGGCGGAGGCGGTGCCGGGGGGAGGCGGGCCCTGCCCGGGAGGCCGGGCCGAGCGGGGGAGTTTATCCCGCTGGAAGGGAACGGCTGCTCCCGCTGAGAACTGACAGCGCCAGCTCCGTGCGGCTGCGGGCACCGGCCCCGAGGTGAGGGGCGGCGGGGGCAGCGCGGGGCTGAGGGAGCCGCGGGCTGTGAGGGCGCCGCGGGCTGTGAGGGCGCCGCGGGCTGTGCGGGCAGGGCCGCCGGGGCTGCGGGGGCTCGGGGCGGGCAGGGCGCGGAGCCCGGCGCCGCCGGGGATGCTCGGTGTGCCGGCCGGGCCGGGCGGGCCGGGGCCCTTGGAGCGGGCAGAGCGGAGTGGGCAGAGCGGAGCGGGCAGAGCGGAGCGCCGGCGGAGCCCGGGCGGGATGCGGTGCCCAGAGCGCCCCGGCCGCGCTCCAGGTGCGCTCCCGGCGCTTCGGCCGGGGCAGCCCGGGCGCTGTGTCCATGGTGCTGCAGCGGGTCCGGCGCGACCGGCAGCGGGGGATGCTCGGGGCCGCCCCGCTGAGGTGAGGCGGTGATGGGCAGGATGGATGCATGGATGAATGGATGGAGGGATGGATGGAGGGATGGATCCGCTGCGCGCCGTCCATCTCTGCCGTCCGTGGGGGAAGCACCGCCTGGGCACTGCTGGGCTCACCTGGCTGCTCTCGTAATGAATGAACAGCTCGTTTCTCTTTTTTTTTTTTTTTTTTTCCTTTCCTTCAATTTCCCAATCGCAGAAAGTCGGGGAGCCTCTCACAGCCTGCAACAACTGAGATGCTATGTTGAAATATATTGTGTCTTGATGGCATGCCTCAGGTTCGCAGGAGCGTTTTGTAATCTTCCTGGTGTCATTTCTCCCCAGGGTATTCTGCAGCTAGAGAGTGCAAGTTCCTGTGGTGTTGTAACTTTGTGGCCCTGTGTACACACGACAATACTATGCTGAGTTAACAGGGATGCGTTATTAATATCAGTGATGTAAGGCTGGAATTTATTGTGATCAAAAGCTCAGGGAATTATCAATTTCTGGACGTCCTGTGGAGTTTAGATTCCTTTAAATCAGATTGATCAGTTTTAATTCTCCTTGAAATAACCAGGGCTTTGGATTTGTATTTGTGACTGGCTGCCCCATCTGTGAACGAGCTTTTGCTGTAGAACACTGTTACAATGTTCCATTTTAAAATATCTATTTTCTGGTAGCAATCAGCCAATCATTTAATAAGTAATTTACCTTTTAAAAGGTTACTATGATTTGTTACTAGTTAACCAAAAATTCCCAGTGTACACCAAGCAACTGTGACATATGATACTGAGTGCTCTCCTTTGAAAAGAAGTTTCACATGGTGTGCTCTCGTTAATATCAGAATTTGGTGCATCAAGAGATGTGTTTGACATCATTATTCACTTTGGCTGTCACAAAAAAAAAAAATTGCTGCAAAAATTGCTCAGAGATTTAATTATGAGATTACAAGAAATCACTTCTAGCAGTGTGTTAAGGCATGTGGCACAATATAAGCATGGGCTTGTCAAGGGGAGAGAAAGCTGAAAAAAATAGTTGGCACTGACTTTGAATGATAACCAATCAGAAATATAATATAAAGGCATTTTTACACAGACAACTTTTGAATTTGAATGGTTTTAGGCATCAGTTTTGTAAAATATCTCACTAACTTGTAGCGGTTCAGAGATTCTGTACTTCTAAACAGCCTTAAGATGGTCTGTGTTTCTCAGAAATGCCAAATTCCTGGATAATGCAATGTATTTAACATCAGCATTCAATGAAACATCCATTATAATACGGAATATACAACTAATATTTTTCCTGATATAAATTTGTGTTCCATGTAGCAAATCTGAAATGAAGGCAGTGAAATATTAGAATTTAATTGAAGGATATCGAAGCTATGCCTTTTAACCTCCCTTGTGGGACTGATAAATGCACCCCTTATCAACAGTGCTTCTGAATCTGACTCTTTTGTGGACTTTTTTAAATAGCCATAAGTCCATTTCTAAGTCAATAAAATACATTTAGGCACTGTTTCAATTACTTTTAGTGTCATTTCCTCCTTATAGCAATGGCTAATAAAATGAATTTTGAAAACGGTTTTATTGTAAAAACAAGAAAAAATTAAAAGTGGAATGAAAACTCTCTCTTGTACAAAGTTGGACCAAATAATGAAAAGTGAAATTAATACTTTTTTTCACCTTGATTGGTGAGGCCCTCTTCAGGTTTTTTTTTTTAATGTAATCTGCTCAGAGTGGAGTTGAAGATCTTTCCTAGCCCTTCTAGCAGCCTAATTGTGAATCACTAATTGTGTGTGTTTGATATTCAGAATCTGGGTTCCTTTTGCAAGCTTTTTCACGAGGATTGTTCCCATGTCCTTCCCTGCCACGCAGTAAAAGTTTCCAGTGCAGTTACTCAAGAGGAATCACCCTACAATTACAAATTCTCCATGAGGCTTTTGAAGTCATGGATATAACACTTTCCATTAGTTATTGCTACTGGTTTCATTTTTTAATCACAAATAGGTTTGTTAAATCCAGCATGATATTAGGTGATAAGTGCTAATTATTTCACTCTGTATTTCCATGATGGTGTCTAGTTTTTAACAGCAGGATCTGGTTTTCAGGTACTTTATGCCAAACGTTCTTTGTGTGTCAGTTCGCTTTTTGTGAACTAACAAGAGGAAGAGTTAGAAACAATCCAAAGCAAGAGAATATTGATGTACTCAGTGCTAGTCCTCACGCCTCAGACAGAACTTGGGGGTTCCCGATAACAGGTCAATTTAAAAGATTTCATTTACAGAGTACTTGGGGAAAAAAATCTCCTCTTTGCTCCCATCTTTTTCCCTGTGGAGGCTTTTCCAAGGCAGAATGAAAAATGGAAAAGCCGTAAGATTTGTCTTTGGATTCTCAGGAATATGAAACATCAGCTGATTCCTTCATTAAATAATAAACCTTTTCTATTTCTTTTGTCTCTTCCCCCTTCCACTTCTTATTTTCCACAAAGAGAAGAGCCCAGGGAGCTTTTCCAGTTGTGCTTTGTTTTAAATGTAGGGTAGTCCACCTTTTTCCAGTGGTGCTGCTCTCAGGTTCCAGGGACAATGTAGAAAATGCTGATGCTAAGCAAATTATCACCCTGGTACTCAGCCCTGTGGTGAGTGGGCTTGGGATACTCCCAGGTCTTGCAGGTATAAGGAAATAGGAAGGAGAAAATAAATGTGGCAACCATAGGAAACATTAAGTTTCTACTTCAGCATCAGCTCTTCTGCTGCAGCATGCACTTCCCTCTTCCTCCTGCTACAAAGTTGTCAGCTCTTCTCACACTGCAGGGCAAATTATAATAAATCTGTCGTGGAGCTTTGCTCTTCAAATTTAGAGGGGGAAAAAAATGAAGCAAGGCCTATTCTGCAGTCTTCCTATCCGGAAACTTTCGCAGAACTGAAGTCAATTTGATGATGTTCACATTTTTCTCCCACTCCACCCACACCTTCCATTATATTATTTGGCCTGTTTGCCCTCTCATAAACCACTCTATGGAACTGAACTAAACAATGACATCATTCCCCAATTAAAATTCGTGATACATGAACTATATAGATATTTTTAATTACCTGTGTTGCAGTAGTACCGAGCAGCCTAGTCAAGACTGGGGCCATCTTCTTACTCAAATGAAATAATTGAATAATTGCCCCTGTCCTCAATACTGTGTGATCTGGGATGTGAGAATGCAAAGAATTCCCCATTTGCAATGGAGAAGCAATGCAGGAGTGAGGCTGAGGCAAAAAAATTAAATTTAAAATTTCAGTGTGTCCATTTAAGCTTGCAAGAGTAAATGATGCTGACAATGGTAATAGATTCTAATTAGCATGATGACAGAAAAAGTTAGGGGTTTGTGAAATAAATCTCCAAATTTGCAGCAAAAAACCACCTCAACTTCTAAGCAGTATCCTCTTTTCTTTAGTTGGCAGTTTTTAAGCTTTCCCTGGAGACAGGAATATCCCCCTACGACAGGGGAGGAGAAGGAAGCAGCTCCAGAGCCGGGCTGTGAATTTCTGGAATGGACTAGCAGGAGATGCTCTGTGGACTTGCATAAACCATCCCCTTTCCTCATGACTAAGCAGATCTCCTCCATGCCGTGCGGGCTGCACATTCAGGACAAAGTCTATGAATTCAAGTGTCTGAATCCCAAAGTCTACTCTGCTGGTTGATAATTAGCAATTTACAAAACACAAAGCTGCCGCAGCTCTGGGGATGTACGGCCAGCGCTGCGTGGGGTGAACATCCCTGTGGGGTTCTGGACGTGCTTATAGGGGATGTGTGTGTGTAGGGAAGGGATTAACCCTGTGTTAGGAATGGCTTCCTGCTAATCTCAGCAGTGCTGAAAGGCTCTGTGTAATTTCTGATAACGCAGGATAATAAATATTAGGTAATATCCCAACAGAAAATACACAGAGCCCTCCACACTAGCAAAGGAACTTCTTGGTTTCGTGGGAGATGCATAGAATCTAACAAATAGATCCAAATCCCAGCTTCCTTGAGGTCAGTGGTGGATGTGCTGTCTCTGAAGGATCAGGCTTGCAGTGATAAAAGTTCAGTCCTCTGTACAGTTTGCTCCCTTGCAATTACTGCTGGATTCCTGCGTGGCTGTGGGTTTAGCATGCTCAAAATTGAGGCTCCGGCTCTAAAGGAATTACTGCTTGCCCTGTGAGACTAAATGCCTGAAATTAAATAACCATGAGTATGTATTATAGCTTAAGTCCTACATATTTTTCTTTAAAACTTGTGAGAAATGCCAGTGTAACAGGAGGAGAATATTCATCTGCCTTTTACGTGATCAATTTCTTAACATATTTCAGCTCCAAGTGAAACGCCAACATTTTGGTGCAGACGTTGCAGTTGGTATTAGTTTATTCTAGACTTCCAATTAGGCATGGATTCTACTTTTGGTCTTCTCACAGTTATTATTATGCCATTGTAAAATAGTCTCCTTCGTGCTGCTTTACGGGCTGCTGGAATTTCATGAGCTCCATGGGGACTGATGTCTTTCCTCTTTATCACAGATCAGATTGGGACATATTTTAGATTCCCTTTTGCCAGAATCCTGGAATTCTCTATAGACCTCCAGCTCCAATTCCTGTAACTCACCTGTGTGTATAAAATCCAAAATATGTGATTTGCATCAGTCATGATTTCAGCTGTATGGAATATTTACAGGATAAGGCAGAGCAGTGGAAGTTTTCTTCTTGCATCTCGTGTTTCCCTCCGAGTTTCAGCATTTACAGATCAGATTGGGACATATTTTAGATTCCCTTTTGCCAGAATCCTAGAATTTTTTATAGACCTCCAGCTCCAATTCCTGTAACTCACCTGTGTGTATAAAATCCAAAATATGTGATTTGCATCAGTCAGACTTTCAACTGTATGGAATATTTATAGGATAAGGCAGAGCAGTGGAAGTTTTCTTCTTGCATCTCATGTTTCCCTCCGAGTTTCAGCATTTACTTTGCAGAGAATTTCATATTTGCACAGAGCAGTCCTGCCCAGAATTATGATCTCGTCTTAAACTTTTTACACAATACATGATTACAGCGCGTTGCATAAAATGGGATTTTTAATCTTATAGTATTGCATGAGAAGTCCATAGTACTTGTGTGTTTGTTTAGATTTATTGAACAGAGAGGTTGTGTAACTGCTGTTAGTATTTGTGGCCCTGTAGCAGCAATTCTGAAGTTTGAGAGGCTTTGAACTCAGGTGCCATCTGTGTACAAACAGAGGAACATTTTCACTCCCTGTGCTGGGGGAGTATTTGAATATTGCTGTGAGCTCACCCATGGTGCTGTGAGAGAGATGTCAGGCTACCAAAGGCTCAGATTGTTCCACCAAAAAAAGGAACTATGGAAAGAAAAATGTTAATTACAGGCTTTAACACTCACACCAAGATCTTCTAGAAGGGGTGGTCAGAAAAACAGGTTTTACTACCTGGACCTGGTGCCTTGTGGTGCTATCTAATGTGGGGACTTGTGGAAAAATGCAGCCACTTCTATTTACTGCCTTTCATAATGTACATATTTCCTCATGATAGGTTTAGGTCCTGACTTTTTATGTCTACAGTAAATAAAACTGAGAGTTTATCCTTCCATCTCGAATGTGTTTTCCTTGGAGTTGCTGTTCCCTACAGTGGTATTTCAGTATTTCAGCTACAGTGTTTTATGCTGAATCTCAGTTTTTAAGCTTCATGGAAGCATGTTATTATGTGGTACATTGCTAGATTGATTTTGAATCCTACCTATGAATGTAAAAAAAAACCAAGAAACCCAAATTTTATTTTCAGTTACACCCAGAGAAATCTATAGATAAGCAAGTACAGAAGTACATGAGGGCAAAAGGTTGCTTTATTTACTCAGAGTTTATCTGTATTCTCTAAACTTATTCAGGACCATATTCAGGGAGAAATTTTGAAGAGGCTGCAGCAGAGGGTCTCATTCCCTTCAGGATTAGGAAAAAATATAATATTTATTTGCTTTTTAGCAGTTATTATGTCTAAAACAAAGTTCTTACACTGAATTAATGATGAATGCTCAAGTCCCCCTGAAGTTAACCAGTGCTAAGGGATGGATTTATTTCATGGAGCCACTAAAGTTCTGCAAGGCTTTCACTGCTTTTCTTCCCCGGTGTCACTCCCAGGTGCCAACATTTGCACTTAAACTGCATTTCTGAGATGCCTTGTTTGTACACCAGGGCATGATAACGTGTTTGAGGTTTGAAATTATTGGGAATGCTAAGAAAAACAGGGAAGTGTTTTATTTCTTTTAAATATCCCATGGTATTGGCAATATAAATTGAGTTTTACAAATGGGTGGATATTTGGGGGGGTACTCATATGGAGGTGCAGACTTTTTGATTTTTTCCTAGAACAGGATTAGAGAATGTGGAAACAAAAGTTCTGCAAATGTGCTTTCACTTTCAGAATTTCCAGCTGTTGCTGAAGCTGGTTTGAGATGATAAAGAGGAAACTTTAAGCCTTATTTAAAACAAAAGGATTTCACATTAAATCAGCTCTCTGAATGAAATAAGCACCATTCAAAAGGTTTATTTTCCTGCATTTGGTTTAGATGTTTTTGCATTTACATTACAGCTATTGCCAGAATTGCTGAATTGGCCTGGAGTGGATTCTTTAGTAAAGATCTCATCTAAATAGGAGTTGTTCATTTGACTACAGAAAACAATTCTCCAAACTGATGCTACAAAAGTTTCAGGTGTTGAATTTAAAATAGGAAAAAAGCAAATATTCAAGAATTCCATTGAAAGGCTCAGGGTTTTTACCAACGGTTTCAATGTATTTTTCATTAGCAAGGCAAGGCAAAATAATTTTTTAAAATTTGATGGAAGCTCAATTAGTAGTTCCTACCATGCTTCTTTGGGTTATTATCGTTGTTGCTGTTATTAGTATTATTACTATATTTAATAAATGCTACTGGAAGCAAATTCCTGCTTTGCCAGCTTTTGGAGCATAATTTGTGATGTGAGCTTGCCAGTTGTCTCAAACTGGTGAATTGTTTTTGTGACACAGAACATTAGGCCATGATGAACAGGAAACTCAAGAAGGTTCCTTGCACAGCTTCCTTTGGGCACTGCCCAGATTTTGTTGCCTGACCCTCGTGTGGCCAACTTCAGCAGGATATTTATGTCCCCAAAATCTGCTTTAGTGTCGGGCTTTTAGCAGGGATCCAAGCCCTTGGATAAAACCCACACTTGAAATCCTTGTGCTGCTCCAGGTTTTCAGACAGGGTAACACATCAGGTTATGCAAGCTGCATTCTGACACAGGTAATGACATTTGAGGAATTATTTTCTTAGATCAGGATTACTGATTTATTAAGAAATAGTGATTACAGCACAGCTGGCGTGGGCAGGAATTCTTGACAGTGCTTGAAGTACTGGGAAACCCTTCAGCATCAAGAACCCACTTTTCCTACAGCAGAGATATTTTCTTGTAGACATCTTCTTGAAAAAATTTTGGCAGTGAAAATCGTAATCTAAAACTAGAATATTAAAGATCCACATGCTTCATTTATATAAAAAACCCACTTAGCAGGGGAATGTCAGAGTCCACAGCAGCGGGTCCCATTATGAAATGAGCCTATCACTGTTTCCATTGGTATCTGTCAATTTTTTCATGAGTCACAGTTTTGTTGAGAAGGGCATTTTTTATGCAAGGGAAGAGTTGCACGCAGCACAGCAGCTGTGCTGTACACTGTGAGCTGTACACAATCTGCTGGTTCATCCTTCATGATGTAACACTGAGGATGTGGAAGTCATGTGCACTTCTTGCCATTCTTCATTTTGGTGCCAATTTCGAGTAGGTGAGAGATCAGACGAAAGCCCAGAAAACTGCTCCGTGTTTTCTCAATTCTGCTTTTAAAAGATAACAGTATCACCGGCGCCCTCCTCTTTTCTAATATTCATAAAACAGAATTTATGCAGAATAGGTGGAGTAATGTGTGATGTTAAGATTGGCTCTGGCTTTTTTAATCTTGTGAAATAGCAAGATTATCTTTAATCTTAATGGAGGCTACTGGTGTGCAGTGTGATTAGATTAATTGCAGTGGTGGATTAGGGCAGGGACCGAAGGCCAGTGTGGGACTTTGGAGGCCCAGCAGAGCAGGGAGTTGGGAAAATGGGAAGAAGCTGTCCACAGCGAATATCAGGAAAAGAAGTTAATTAATAAATTAATTAAAGGAAATTTCAAAGGAAGGCAGTGGGCAGATTAGCTATGCCTGCTGGATTTCTGTATTTATTTAGCCCTTTTTATTTTTGCCAATGAGAAGTATTAAAAAACGGGGGAATTCTGTAAAAAAATACAGATGTTTGAATTTCTTTCTCAAAGCCTAAAGTTTATTGTTGGAACCTTCTTGATTTTGAATTCTTCTCTCTGGTCTCTTATGAGATTTTCAGCTTTTCTTGGTTTGAGATATGCTGACAATGCCATAACGTGGTCTTTCACTGTATTTTGGCATCCTTGCTCATTGTTCTTTTTCTGCCCAAGTTTGCTCTGTTTTTTAAATCTAGCCTTACTTACGACTCCTCTGAGAACAGGAACTGTGTGATCTGCTAACAACAAGTGACAGCTTTCCTGTCACTGGGGACAGCAGGGCAGGCAGGGGGTGTTGCTGCACTCGAGGTGAGTTCAGAATAACAATAACTCGTCCATAGCCCCAATTTTCTGTGCTGAGCATGCCTCTGACGCAGGCTGGGCAGCAGATTCCTGTCTCCTCCCCTCCCCAGAACAGGAAGGCACAGCACACAAACCATGTGGCAATTTTGAGTTTCTGCTCCAGCTTGACCCTTAGACACGAGGGTGACTCTTGTGTTGGCACTGGTGAAAGAGCTGGACTGGGCATCTCCACAGAATGGCAGAGTTTTAATTCGATTTTTTTTTTATTTTATTTTAAAATTCCTAATTTTTTTTAATTAAAAAAATTAATTTGAATTTTAAAAAAAACAAACCCACAAGAACTTGCTAGGTGTGAAAACAGCAGGACCATCTCTCCCTTTCCTCCCCAAAGTTTTGAAGGGAGGAATAAAGGGAGGAAAAGGGCTGAGGTGAACAAAGGAAGAGAAAGTAGACAGAGCCTTTAATTGTCCTGGAAGGCAAGCAGGAAAAAGCAAGGAGGAAGAAGGAATTGATGCAGGCATGGTTGCCACTTTCCTGACAATTACTCCAGGAAAGGCTGATGAATGTAGTAATTATACCTGGCAGTTACTCTGTGAAATGAAGGGATTCTCTAGAGTTCAAAACAGCCAGCGTGATAGAGCGCTCATTTAGCTATGAATATGGAAATGAAATAAATGAAATAAAGACAATGTAGGCTAAGTGCTAAATAGCACTGCTGTCTACTTCCAGGGTGTCCTTTAAACAGAGGAAAACATCCTCTGAGTAAGAATTCCTGAAATTAAATCAGAGAAAAAAAAAAGAGAAATATGCTGCAGAAGGGAGGGTGGCAGTGGGAAGAGATACTGACAGAACCCACAGGATTTTCTTCCTTTCTTCTTCTAAAAGCCATTCTTCAGAACAGCTTCCTTCATTTCCTTTGGTGCTGAGCAGCAAATCTGGTGAAAAGGGAGTTTTCCTCTACATCCATGGAGAATGTGGATTATCCTAACAGCTGAGGGTGATTTTGTGGTGCCAGTATGTAATTCACTATTCCCAGAGTAGGAGATATAACATCAACAACAACAATAAGAATAAGAATAGAATAAGAATAATTATAAATATGAATACTTAAAACTGCCTTCCAGTTTGGTGCAGTATTGCCATTCTTACAGTGTGGAATAATAGTAATAATAATAATAATAATAGGAATAATTATAAATTGAATACTTAAAACTGCTTTCCAGTTTGCTGCAGTATTGCCATTCTTACATCGTGGAGTCTTGAAGCAGCAAAATATCTCCTGTGTTTTTATGAGGCACAAAGATGGATGGGTAAATGCCTCTGCTGGATGGCAACTGCAGGAATTTGATCATTATCGAGAATGGAACTTGTGTTTTAGAGTTCTCCACCTGTACAGGGGTTTCTGCACAGACATTTGGCTGAAATGAACTGCAGATTTGGGATGAAGAGGTCAGTGCCTTTATCAGTGCTCAGTACAAGGATGTACATGAGAAAAGCATGTCTGGTGGGATTTAGGAGAGCCCTGCTCACGTTCACGCTGGGGCTGAAGCTCCAGAGTGGTGAGAACCCCCACAGGTACTCCCAGCAGGAACTGGGAGCACAGGTAGGAGAAAAGCTGGTTCACACTTAAATTACTGAGTGCATTTGAGGAGAACCAAACAAAACCCCAAAGCAATGATGCTCCCCAGTCTCACCAAAGGCTTGGACCCACCAGTAAATCAGAGAGTGCTGCATTTGGGCACAGCTGCAGGAGTGAAGGTTCAATGGATGCTTTCTAGACCTGTCCCTGCTCCAGTTCTAGCCCAGCTAATTTAGAGCCACTCAATCACTGCCCTGAAATAATTTAGGATCTAGCAGGGGCCATGGACCATTTGCAAGAGGCCATTTACAATTTCCACCCAGTCTGATAAAGGGACAAGCATGGGCAGAGTGGGAGCCCTGGTGCCCTTCAGTTTATTGACATGGGATCAGCTGAAACACCTCCCAGAGCTGTCAGCATTTCTTGTTAAGTTTCTTCCTGCCCTCAGAGCAAGATGAGCTGTGCTTAAAGTTCCACTCCTAGATTTTTAGCTCTAAAAGAGGAGTGATTTTTAATGTGAAGATCTTTCTAAGAGGGCTTGTGGCACCCAAGACACAATTTGTGTGTTTGGTAAAGAAGAGGTTGGAGTTTCATGAAAAGAAAAATCTCTGTGGGTCATTTTAGCCTGTGTTGCCTGTTTATTTGGCTGCCATGTAAATAAATAAAAGAAATAAAGCCCAGAATCTTTTAGATTACTCCAATTTTTTTTTCTCACCCCTGGTGAAACAAGTTACAGGAATTTGTGGTGTGAATAAAGAGCAATAATTTGAGCTCAACTTGTAAAAAAATATAAATAAAAAAATCCAAATTAAGAATTCCAAAAAAATACCCATAGGAAACTAAGGGAATTGGTTCTACTGCTGAAAGAACTCTTTGGATAAGGGCAGAGCCACACTTTTTAACAGCCACAATATTTCCCACATTATTCCCTTTAATTGTCCTTCTGTGTTACTCTCAGTCCTATTACAAACCATTGAAGTTGGAAAATTTTGATTTGATATTAACACCCCAGATATCCATTTTTATGTTCTATTTTCCATTTTAGCTTAAGTAAATACAAAAATTTATTCTATTTTTTCATCTGTCCTGAGCAGATCTTAGCGCAGTACTTGTATATGATACAGTCACTGCTCTGGAAAAATAATTTGAGTTTTTTATTGTCCTACTGTCTGTTCCAAGAGTCAGAGACAACATTGTAACTCACCTGTAAAGAATATATTGCAAACTGTTTGCTCTGAAAATTCCTCCTGGCTCCAGTGAAAGCGCAGAGGGCAAACAAAGTTCTGAAATGTGTGCACAAGGTGTGAGAGGAGGGGGTTAGGCCTGGCTTTAATTCCTCTTCTGGTCCTTCAGGGCAGCCTAAGCTCTGCTCGCCATCTCCTGCCTTCAGTGGGATTGCAAAGGATACATGGGCTGATTTGCCCCAAACTGTGTCAACAAATAAACCATGGAATTTTAATTTGGTGGTAATTAAATAGAAAGCATTGCAGACAGAAGTGTAAAATCTAAAAGATGAATGTGTGTTTTAACACCTGAAAAGTTGAGAGCTAAAATATTTGACAGTGTTGGCACTATTTTAAACTTCATTTTTGCATGAAAAGTTGATAAATATTTTAAGTGTTAGATTCTTTCAGCTCTGTAATCATTGATTAAATTAAAGGAGCTGAAATTACTGTGTTTTGTTGAGACTTAAAAAGAAATGTCAAGAACCTTGTATGGGTAATTAAACAGGTGAAGCATTCAAGAAGAAATACAGAATAAGCTAGAAGATTTTTCAAAAGGATGAGACATTGACTTCATAATAAAAATTGGGCAATTCAGAGACTCAAAGCACAATTTCAGAAGAAAATTTCAATATTTTAACTTCAAATAATTGACTGGCAACCTCAGAAACAGCATAGAGAGGAGGAAGCTGCTTCCCTTTGTAAGGGCATTGTCTTGAATATGGGAAGCTAGAGATGGGAAAGCATTTATTTATATATGAAAAGCATTCATTTCTATAGGAAAAACACCCCAGCACTCCCCAAGCCCTTTTGTGATTCTTAATTAAAGGGGAATTTTTAAAAGCATTTTTTAAAAACAAAACTTGTCACTTTTTAACCCACTAAACTGAAAGAGGGGGGATTCAGGTTGGATGTTAGAGGGAAATTCATAACTGGGAGAGTGGGGAGGCCCTGGCGCAGGGAAGCTGTGGCTGCTCCATCCCTGGCAGTGC
This sequence comes from Camarhynchus parvulus, assembly GCF_901933205.1. Taxonomy (NCBI): domain Eukaryota; kingdom Metazoa; phylum Chordata; class Aves; order Passeriformes; family Thraupidae; genus Camarhynchus; species Camarhynchus parvulus. Next base: position 1,510,074 of record NC_044582.1, on the reverse strand, counting down.
CCAAGGCCAGGCTGGGCAGGAATTGGATCCACCTGGGATAGGAGAAGGTTCCTGCCCATGGCTGGGGTGGGACTGGGGGATTTTTGAGGTCCCTTCCAGCCCAAACCACCCTGGGATGCTGTGACGCCATCCCCTCCTTAGGTGTGCTGAGGCAGCAGCACAACCACAGCCTCTCCAAACTGGAAGAGCAGTCCAGAAATGCAGAGTTCTGGGAGACCTTTTCCTCTTTGCTGAACCTTTAAGGTATATTTTTCAAATATAACTTAAGGTATATTTTCTCCATGCACCTTGGAAATCCTGAGCTGAAGTGGGAATCAAACCGTAAGAATGGATATCTGGTGTGTTAATATCAAATCAAAATTTTCATATTTACCTGAGCTACAATGGGAACTAAACCATAAAAATGGATATCTGGGGTGTTAATAGCAAATCAAAATTTTCCAACTTCAATGGTTTGTAATAGGACTGAGAGTAACACAGAAGGACAATTAAAGGGAATAATGTGGGAAATATTGTGGCTGTTAAAAAGTGTGGCTCTGCCCTTATCCAAAGAGTTCTTTCAGCAATAGAACCAATTCCATTAGTTTCCTATGGGTATTTTTGGGGGGGAATTCTTCATTTGGATTTTTTGAATTCTCCATTTTGGAATTCTTCATTTGGATTTTTTTTTTTTTTTTTAGTTGAGCTGAAATTGTTGCTCTTCCAGTGGTGACACCAACAATGATTTCAGCCCTTTTTGTTCAAACTCCTCTACATTTTTAGTCAGTTCTGGCTGAAAAAAAACCAAGAGTTTCCAAAGCCCTCAGGATGAAGAGAAAGAGCCCAGCAAAGACACAATAGGAGTGAATATTATAAGCTTATTTTCTTTACAATGACATTGTCAACTGAAACATTATTTTGTAATGGGCATTATATGAATCAATCTGTTAAACAAATCTTGGTGTTTTAGGATGCATTCCAAAATTTGAAGTATTCTGCATACCTTTGGGATGTGCTGGCCAGCTTCTGGAGCCACTGAAATCCGGGACTTCCTACAAGTTCCTCACTTCAGAATGAGGTTGGATCTGAGTATTTCACTACAGGGAACTGGAAGCACCAGAAATCCCACAGGGAAACATTTCCCTTTTGGTAAATCAATCATGGCTTCCAGAGCAGAAGGCCCAGAAAGGCATCTAAACATTTCCACTTTAGTCTCAACTACTTTGTCCATCTTTTGAATTTTCTTCCTCTGTATCTGAACCACGAGCTGTTATTCAAAAATTGTGTCAAATCATCAATTCATAGAGCCTGAAACTTTTCCAAGAGAATAAAAAAGCAGTTTGTGGCCTCTGGGAGAGTAAATTCCAGGGTTAATTTATAACTAAAGCAAATGTATCTATAAAAAGAAGAAAAGCTCCATAAGAAATATGTTAACAAATGACAAGAAAAAAGAGGCTTGATAAAAGATATCAGGACTTGTTTGGCACCAGTGATTTTATGACTGAGGAATTCAATTATAGGTGTGTTGGGAGTAGCAAATCACAATCCTTTAAATTACTAATGGGAGACAAAGCTCTTTATCATGGCCTGAATGTGCTCACATGAAATGTTCAGTCCTGCCCTCTGTAAATAAACTTTTAGTGCCTGCACTGTGCATCTGCACCAGCCCTGTGTCACCCCCATAAAAAAGATACCCCAGTCTGTTGAGTCACTCCTCAAACACTGCTGCAGCAGGAATGATGTTATCCATGAGATTCCTTCCTGTAACATGGGCTGTTCAGCTGGCCCTTTTTCCTGCTGTAGTATTATTATTATTATTATTATTATTATTTTTCTGGAGTGGTGCTGGCTTTGTTGGCAGGAGAGCTCAGGCTGTGTGACCCCAGGGCTCCCAGCGATAGGCAGTGAGTGCTATCGGCGGGGATTTGTTTGCTCTCTTGTTGGACACGAGTGTCACAGAGCTCTAGGGCTGCTGATGCAGATAATGACTTTGGACTTGCCCAGGAGAGGCAGATTAGGCTGGGATCAATTGCAGATTAAGCCCTGCCTAGAGCCTGACACCATGGGAAGGCTGTCTGCTCCCTGCTGTGGGAGCAGTGAGCCCGTATCTCTTGTCAGCCCTGGAAGGAGGAAGGGCTGCTGCTGGAAATGCAAATTTCCCTGCTGGGGAGAGCCCCCTGCTCCAGCTGGGGCAGGGAAGTGCAGAGGGCTCCTCCTGGGCCTTCCAGGGCTGCAGACACGGAAACTCATAAAGGTGGCGGGGCTGGCTTGAGGCTCCTTTGAGTCTTTGTGGGGTTTTGTTGGTTTTGTCATTGCTATGACCTCCTAACCCTCCCTGTCTACTGGGCCACCCTTGCAGGAATGTTTTATGCCCACCCCAACCTATTAAGCCTGCCAGTTATACAAGAAGTAATAGTAGCAAAATAGTAAAAGTAACAAAAAGTAATTCACTTCATTTGATCATCGCTTCCTTTTCTTCTTTTGGCATCCCTATAGCTGACAAAAAATTGTTTGCCTAGCAAAGGTTCACTGCATAAAGCTTTCACCCTGAATATCCAAAAAGCAAAACATGTACTTCTTTTTGTGTTGACACTTCTTTTTAGTTCTCTCTTTATTGGACAATGGGTTTTAATTTTAGAGAGAAAATTATTCTCTCCTAAATAAGAGTTTATTAACAGTTGTTGGTTTTTACCATCTTGAGCATTTGAAAAATTTTAACATATAAGCAACATCATTCAACTTCTAGTTATTTAACTAATTGTCTTTGTTTGTTCCATTGGCATAGAGGCAGAAAGACTAAGAAGTGTTGGAGTACCCCTGTCTTAAACTATTAAAAATGTTTATTATACATAATATATAATAAGTATGTAACCACTGTGATTGCTAGCTGGTAATCAGCCCATAGCACTAATATTGAGAATTAACTTTACAACCTCCTGCTTTTAGATCAGGTTCATGAAATCCCAGGGAAGTGTGTGGATTTCTGAGCCAGAATCTCTGTTGTGAAGAGCAAAAAGCAGTTCTGTAGAGGTAGATATTCCTCACAGGAATAGGAATGTGTTCCACAAAGCCAGTGCTGCCCTGGTGCTCTGCATGCAAGCTCCCAGGCCTTAAAACTCACAGTTTACTCTCAGATGGCACTGAAAAAAAAAAAGAAAAAAAAATTTAAAAAAAAAGTGAAAGACTCAGGGAAATACCTTTGTTAAAATGCTGGGGTTTTTTGGTTAACTCCCTCTCAGCCTCCAGGAATGCACTGGATGTCTGTCAAGCCCACAGGGCTGTCCGTGCTGCAGGAGTGTATGAATTTGTCTCTATGCAGAGCTGCCATTGCTCTTTTCCTTATCTGTGAAGGAAACACAGCAACTCCCACTGGGGAAATTTCATCTTAACTTGATCTTAAAATAAAAAAATCAAGGGAAAGGTCATATCCTAATAAGCTGTGCAAATCTAAATTCCCAGGGAGCTTCAAAATGACATTGTATGACTAGGGCATTAACAATTTTCCAGCATGTATTTTTGAACTGCTTACAATAGTAGTTTTAACATCCCAGAACAAATAGTAAAAGCAAGACACAACTGGCAGGATCCAAGACGTGATTCACAGCACGTGGCCCATTGATAATCCAGGGGAGCTGACAAACACAGTGGGATTGGCAACTTTCTCTGCTTCCATTGAGATGGAGATCTCAGGAGGAAGCTTTTCATTGCTCACTCCATGTGTTCTTGTGATGGCAAGATCAATAGTTTGCACTTTTCCCTCCAATCTCAGATTTTGGAGCAGTGATTCCCTCAGGTTGGCTGAGGAAGGATGAGCTCTGTGGTACCTGCATGCTCTGGATGGAGATTTTGGGTTGTTCTGGTCAGATATTGAGCAGGAGGCCCAGTACTCCTGTTCAGAACAGATGCTGCCATTGCTGCCCTGCAAAAGGTAAATTAAGTGCACTGGTAGAAATTTTACAGCCAGGTTCAAAGGAGCCAGTGTTTGTCTGCGAACTATCTCGTCTGACTCAGTGGCCATACATAGAGAAAGCTGTAAAAAACAATCCATAGTTCTGAAGTGAACCAAGCCCAGTAGCAGATTACATCAGAAGCAGTTCAGAAATCAGAATTAGCCCAGTTTCTGGTTGTGTTAGTTCTGCACACCACGTCACAGAGGTTTCAGCAGCCCATCCCCTGTGTTGGGAAGGTGTGCTGTGAGCCCTACACTGCTTGGAGCCCAGTGAACACCTGTCTGCTTCACAAATACTCTGCTGCTTAGCCCAATTTGTGATGCTGTATTGACAGCAGAAAGGGAAGGGGAGAGACCAACCAGGCTCTGCACTCACAAGCCCTGGCAGTTTGGGTGGGTGGAATGGAATTAGATCATTGCTGTGTTTATTTCCATGCTGGTCATGTCCCTCTACAGCAGGCACATCACTGCTGGTGAGGAGTCACCAGAGTTGGTACAGAGTGCAGGGGTGAGGTTTAAAGCAGTTGTTCTCACTTTGTTAGCAAGGGAAGGAGGGCTGTGGGGAGCACTCAGCTGCTGGAGACCCCTTCTGATCTCGTGGACTGCAGCTGATCCCAAAGTTCCAGGGGCAGTTCTGCATCAGCAGAGTCTTACCCTGCCATCCAGTGCTCTGTTACACTCCCCCTCACTGGGTGGGATCCAGGTGTCCCTTCACAATTTGCTTCTTGGTGATATTCTCAATAGTATTTTAACATAATTCTTTTTAATTACAGCTGGATCATTAAAGAGATCAACCATTGGCATAGAGAAATTTGTAACTACTGAGCTTGGTTTGGCAACTAAAGAAAACTGAGAGCAGTAAAAAGTGCCAGGAGCTCACCCTCAGTCTGCATCAGAGCCACATGTTTGGCTGTTCACACGCCTGCTCCAGGGGTTACAGAAAGTCACAGAAATCACTTTTAGTTCCTCACACCAAACTTGCTTGCCTAGAAAAGGAATCTTCTAAAAAGAAAAATGGGGTTATGATCGTAATCTTTTGTTGCAAAGTTAACTCATGGCATTCTGGCCCAATTGAAGATAAATTGCTGATTTAAAAATAAACCAATCCAGTTACCAAATATTCCAGAGTCTGTGGGCAAAATTGCAGTGTGTGATTTGTGGTTTGTGTGTGAGAATGGCACATGTATTTAGATTAAAGAAATATACTTGCACATAATTATTCAAAACAGCACTTCTCAGGAAGTTAATTAATATATTTTTTCAGTAGAAAAAGAAAAAAGGCATGAAATTACCTATCAATGTTATCAATCATAGTAAATTGTAACTCTAGTTTTTAATTTTCTAGTTTCTAGAAACTCTACATTTTTGGCTTGAATTGTGGTATATCCTTATATTTAACACAATATGAAACTGAAGGATTTACTGTTAGCTGCCCTCTTAGGTTCCTTGCAGAAGAAATTCCTACAGCAATTTAAATATAGCAAAAACCAAGACGATGACAAGAACACATGACAGAGAAGGGAACTGAAATTTTCTCAATCTCTTTCTTCCCCTCTTTTTAATGCTGTTAAAATTTAACACAGCTGCTTTGCTGGTACCACTATTGTTAATGTTGCATAACCCTATAATTATTAATCTTTTTGAAACACTGTTCAAACTTGATTATACACTTTTCTCCTCAAGTGAAAGCAGCAAACGCTGTCAAAGACAAGATGGCAGCTGAGGTTTTTAATGACAGCAGGTGAGTTTCCATGGGCTGGGATCTCTGTGAGTTGTCATCTCAAATTCAGGGTTTCAGAGGGTTCCAAATCCATGGGAGCAGAGGTGGCTGGGGCACCCTGAGATTGCCACTCTCCCCACAACACTTCTGTGTAAAATACAAACTGCAGGGGCTTTGCTGCTCCACTCAAGCACTGGTAGATTCTTTCCAGCTGCAAACACATCTCCAAAAATGACTGGTTGGGAGCAGCTGTTAAAAATAGCAGAATTGTGAAATTGGCCAGAAATAGCTTTCTCCTGAGCTGCTCTCAGCCGCGGATCCTCCGCTTTCCGTCGGCGTCCTCGAGTGATGTCACTTGAGCTCTTGGACATCTCAAAAATAGCAAGGCCAGTTCCCATCTCCTTGAACAGTGACTGGGACAGTGGCAGGGGCCCTGGGGGTGGCACTTGCCACCTGCTGACTCTGTGGGTCAAGGATCACCAGTATTAAGAAGAATCACATCAAAACCATTTTTAGAATGTTTGGTTTAGTGCAGAGGCAAAGAACAGTAGCAAAAGCCGTGGAATTCTGTTTATTGGCAGACACAGATGTTTCATTTACTTACTTATTATAGATATTATTTTATATTCATTTATTTGTAAAGAAATATATTTATTTATATATATTTATTTTATTTATTTAAACACATATTTAAGCACATATTTAAACAAATATGTCCCTGCTTTGGGGATGAGGGACACTCACAGGAGTGCCAGGCAGCTCACGAGTATGGAATCATTTTCCACACCTTGGCAGGTGAAAATGTTCCTTCCTTCCTTCCTTCCTTCCTTCCTTCCTTCCTTCCTTCCTTCCTTCCTTCCTTCCTTCCTTCCTTCTTCCCATGGGGGTATTGGAAAAATTTTGCTTCCAAATAGACAGGTTGACAAAAGTAGGAATAAATCACATGAGACATATTCTTAGGATATTAATAACATAGAGGAAGAATTACCCAACAGAAAATAAGATCAAAGAAATTTTTTCCTTTTACTTTTCAGACATATTATAAAATCCAAACTATGCCAGATACTTTATTAGAAAATACAGCAGGTTTTTAAAACTGTAACTAAGTCAGGACTTTGTAGATTTTCCCATTAATGTATCATTATGCAGGTTATATTTAAGTTCTTTTTGAAGTGCATTAATGATTTTGAAATTAAGTAAAAGATGAAATCGTGTTCTTTCCCCACAAATATTTTGTCTTTTTTTATTGTAATAAAAGGGCTGCAGGGGGAATATTCATCTCTTAGTTCAGGTTCAGACAGCACTTCCCCATTGTGTTTTCAGTAAGTTCCTCCTGTGTTCTGAAGAGAATGGTGTCTTGAGGTTTTTTTCCCTTGAAAAGAAGGGGAAAGAATTCAATATTTGGAAAAGGATTCAATATTTCCATCAGTTCTGGGCTGTGTTGCAGGGAGTTTTTCTCAGAAAACTGTGAGGGAGGGTGGCAGGAGGATTCAGGTCCCTTCTTTCATTATCACCTCAAGTGAGCTGATAATCCCCTGTCTGAGCCATGGACTGTGGTACTTTCTTTTTGACTGGTAAAGGGGGTTGAGGAAAATTACATCACTGAAAATAATTTGATTTGCCCAATGTATAAAGTGGCATCCAGGACTACTTGGAGTTTGGTAGGGGAGCTGTTGGCTATAAACTTACAATATTAACCAATATTATAAATTAATACATTACAGTATTATAATATTAGTGATAATTATTTTGTTCAGAACTCAAAATGAAGCAGTTCTGTTCTGAGGCTTTCTGGAATCATTACTTCACAGAAATTCAGATTCTGGCTGCTGGATCTAAGGGTATTTGAAGGTTTTTTTTCCCTTTGCTCAGTAGTTGCTATAGTTTCAGGTACCAGTTTGCACAAAGCTTTTCTGAAGTATGTAAAACAGAAAAATCCTAATGAAATTCCTCTCTTTTTTGCTGAAAGTTAGAAATACAAAAGGAGGTGTGTTGGTGCTAATTCCCAGTTTTCATAGTGGATGCTTTAGCATTCTTTCTTCCAGTTTGCTATTATTTAGTCAAACACAGGCTTTAAAATTAGTATTTCTAATACCAATTCTCAATGCTTAATTTCCTTCTGAAATTCCCCACCTATTTTTTTTTCTGGAATAAAACACTGAGCACAACATTACTTAATATTGTATTTTATACTGACCCCCAAAAAAAAAAAAAAAAGGGGAAGATTCTCTTGAACCTTGTAGTCCAGCAGAAGACTCCCAAGTGAAAACTGTTCAAGGTAACTTAAATCTGGAGCAGAACTGCACATTAATTTCCTGGTGCTCATGTAATACTCCTCAGAGTGTTGCAATTGCAGTTAGAGCAGCTCACCCTCCCTGTGCCCCGAGCCCACACTCCCAGCCTGAAGCCACCTTGACTTCAGGAGAGCCTGGAAAAATTACAGCTCGGAAAGAGAGAGCACACGGGAGGCAAAGAACATCGATCTCAACCTGTGATAAGCATCCAGCACTATTGAGAGCAATCACTCTTGAATCACATGTGAAAACATGTCAACATGCTTCAGCTGGGAAATTTTTGGAGGGTCAAAAGTACAGGAGTCAGGTGACAAGGGATTGCTCTGGTGCTGGAAAGTGGCTGAGCAGGTTGGATGCTTTGCAGTTTGTACAGTTGAGAAGGTTAATTTTATTTTTTTTGCTAATTTAAAAGATGAAAGGGATCCATTTGTGCAACAGATGATAGGTGTGCAAAACTTCATGTGTGTTTATTATTACATTATTTAATTGTAATGAATTATTACATTATTTATCATGTGTATTTATTATTACATTATTTAACCCTACTCAGGGTAGCGTAGAAAGCCTGCTGTTGGATATAGTCAATTTTAGGGGTCCTTTTTAGTTTATCTTGTCAGAATAATGTTGGGATGTCACCTCTGCTTCCCTTCCAAGCTTAGGAAAGTGTGCTTGAAGAATTTGAGCCCCTAATGAAAATACCCTTCAATAACTGTGTGTAAAAACCAAAATCTGATGATCCCAAATAAATTAAAAATAAACCAATCCAGTTATCAAATATCCCAGAGTCTGTGGGCAAAATTGCAGTGTATGATTTGTGATTTGTGTGTGAGATGATGAATTTGGAGACAGCTAAAAGAAGAATGGTGAACGCTCAGCCCTCTTTGGTGCTATTTATCTGCTTTCTCAGGATTTGGTGTGTTGGAATTATCTTTGCCATCCCAGGGCTGCAGAGGCACGCAGAGCATTATTTTACACTGGATGTACAGAAATTCTCTAGAATTCTATAGAGGGAAGTGTATTTGCTGTTTCTCTGAGCTCCCTGTATTTAATGCAGAAATGCTCAGCATGTTTACGTTCATGAATGAGTTTTGCAACATGGTTCTTTTTCACTTTTACAACTTGGTGATTGTCCAACAGATTAAATATGTTGCCAAAACCCAGCACTCAGTCAAATCATGTGGGCCCTCCCTCCAGTCTTGCTGTATTCAAATATATTTTGCATTTTTAGTGTTGGGAAGATGAGAATGTGATGGAAACGACTCATCCCAATCAGAGAGATGCATTTTTAGGGATTATTTGCAGTGTGTTTGACTTCCAGGAAAAACTTTAAAAGTGGGATTTAATTCAAGGAATGAGTTTAAATTCATGTGGCAGTTTTTTCCTCCTCCTCCTCCTCCTCCTCCTCCTCCTCCACCTCCTCGTCCTCCTCCTCTTCCTGTGGGAGTATTCAGTATTCTGCCATGGCAGGGAACTGCATTTAGGATATTAATGAGTGTATTTCACCCCAGTCCAGTTGTGTGCCTTATTAGCTCATCTCTTGGAAACAATACTGGAGTTTACTGTCTTGTGAACATTAAAAAGCACTGACATGACAGAGTCTGAGGAGAGAAAATAATCCCAGGCTTCTTCCCAACAGAATTCTGCATCCCTAAATTCCCTATTTCTACAACACGGATTGAGAAAACTTGATGTGGTTAGTTCAGTATTAAAATTACAAAAATTCTTCAGGGTTAGTATTAAATTCATCACAACTACATTGTTTTAAAAGAAGAAGATTAACTGGATATGGTGTACATAACCTTTACTATGAAAGTTATTAACGTTTCAAAAACAAATGCAAACTTTGTGTTCTGAATTCCATAATGGACTACAACCATTTAAAATTCCATGCTAAATTGATACCTCAGCTGTTAATTATTGGCCAAGCACCATTTCCAGAGAATGGAGTCTATTATTAATTTATTAAACTGCATTAAGAGACACGTTGATAATGCCCTAAATGAAACCAGATAAGCAGTGGAGCAGCAGATTGTCCTGTCAATAGCTGTGGCGCTCACACAGGTTTGTGCTCTGCCACACCACCTGAAATCCTGGAAAATCACATTGTCATACAACACACCATGTGTGAGCACAGGACACACTCCATGGATGTTTTTGTGCTGCTTTTGAAGGTTTCAGACCGAGCTGCTCCCTACTGAAACATCAGCAGGCTGCTGGCTGACAGTGCCACTGGGACTCTGTGGTGCTGGGAGTTTGTTTTATCAACTCTGGGCACAGCCTTGCCACTGGAGCAGTCGTTTTACACAGGAAATGGAGCATTTTATGAACCCTTAATTTCTTATGAATGTGTGTTACAACACACATTGATTTATCTGTGGGTAGGAGATGTAATTTAACCATGTATCTCGGCCAAAGTCCTTTCTTAGCCAAAAATGTGGTTTTAAAAGAGTTTAACTCTAGGCAGGTGTTTGGATGCCATTAGCACCAATGCAATATTCAAAATGAGCCTTTTGCTCAATTTTGAGCCAAATACTGAATTTCTGTCAAAGCTGGAAAACTTTCTGTTGAGTTCAAAGCACATTTGACTTTTGAAAGCACAGTCACAACTCGTGCAGATGAACCTTCTGGATGGGTCACTTGCTCTTAAAATACTTTTAACGTCAAATATGATATTTTGGAATTCTATTAATTCCTTGTAGTTGGTAAAACTTTTGCTAGAGCCAGCAATACGAAGCCTGCCCAGTAGAAATAAATGCCAATTATTAAAGTATGTCGAGCCTTGGAGCCAAGCACAGGCCTGAGAATGTTAACACTCTTATCAATTGAATTGTGTGCTGCTGTTCCAGCTGACAAGGCCCTGCTATCTTGTGTCCCACACGGCATTTTTGGGGATATTTTAGAATCAATGACTTCCTTCAGCCTGGGGAGGCACCTCCAGGGCTGGAGCAGACCTTGCCTCAGCTGCTTGCCAAAGGGGGCAAAGGGCTCTCCCGAGAAGTCAGCCCTTGCTGATTACAAAACCCAAAGTGATTCATTGCCTGTCTATCAGGATCCTATTTTAAATCACAATGATTCATAGAGAGCAACACCCACATTTTATATAATGAGGCACTTTTACAATACTGCCAGCGCAAGGCAGGGACGTGCTGCTTGTTCCTGCTTTCCTCCAATCCCTCAAAACCAACAGGAGCCACATTTCACTTCTGCTGAGGCACATTCCAGATGCCAATTTATGGTCTTTGCCCCTCAGAATCCTACAGAGGTTTATTCTGACTTTATTTTACCAACCAGATAATACCTTATTTTTTGGATATTTATGCTCCTGGTAGTGTATTTTTTATTTTTTTCCCCAAAGAAAATAAATAATCATCTCTATTTTGAAGAGTGGGAGAGATTTTGAAGACATTTTCAAACAAAAGGCATTGGAAGAGAAGCCTTTCTTCAGAATCACACATGGTGTCTCACAAAGCATGACTGGAACTAGGAAAGTGCAGTTTCTCTGCTCAGGGATTTCTAAGAACAGTTGGAGGATCCTTTCCCACAGACTTTGAATCTGATTTAACAGAAACCATCTCCTCATCTCCCTGTTCTGCCAGTGCTGTGACTGCAGTAGAGAATTTTGTTTCTCTTGTCACATTTTAGCACCAGGAGACCAACTCTGTCACTTCCAGAAATTTGTAAAGTTCTCTCTATGATTTTGAAGTGTTTTTCCTGTTAAATCTGACCTGCCTACGTGAGTTTTCAGATCCATAAATCACAATTTCTTATACAGAAATTTCTCATTGTCCAATATTCTCAATTTCTATTGAGGCTCCTTGAGCACAGCCTTGCAATCAGTTTCTTTCATACCCTGGAATAACCTGAAGTTTTGTGGCTCTCTATCCAGTATCAGAATGCAACAAACCCTACATTAACAAACTAAAATAGGATGGGAGAATTTGTAGCATATCTGAGTAGCCTGTGGCATTGTTGAACTTGCTTCTCATTTGCAATTATATTTACAAGGGTTTGTGTTGCTGCAAGGGTATAAAATGCTGCTATTCCAAGTAACCCAGGCCATTTTGTGTGAATTCCGTGGAATAGAAAATTTATTTAACACTAAACAGCTCTATTATTCCCTGAATGGGCTTTTCTTCCTTGTTCCCATTAAAAACTGCCTCTTAAACATTGTGGTAAATTTTATGGACTATGCTTTTAGTGAGCACAGCTTGTAGTTATAATTCAGCTATAGGAATAAAATACATTTCCCACTGATTTATGAGTTGCTTTCTTTTGGCCTTTCCAAGTGTTTGGATTTATACAGTTTCTCCTGGTGTTTTACTGTGCAGCCTTGCTGAGAGGATGAATGGATTACCTCCCCTTTTACCTTTTATTTGCCTTTTTGAAGGATGTGGCTGCCACAAGGCTCTGCAGCCCTTGAACCACTGGGATTTCTGAGGCACCCAGCACTGGTCACACTGGGAGATGGGGCAGCAATGAGCATCCTCAGCAGAGTTTGTGTTTTCTGAGCCTCCCAGCACTGGTCAGATGGAGATGGGGCAGAACTGAGCATCCCCAGCCGTGTTTTTGTTTGTTTATTTTCTGGACCATTCAGCACTGGTCAGACTGGGAGATGGGGCAGAATTGAGCATCCCCAGAAGTGTTTGTTTGTTTTCTGAGGCACCCAGTCCTAGTCAGAGGGTAGATGGGCATCAATTAGCATCCCCAGCAGTGTTTGGTTTTTTTCCTGGACCATCCAGCACTGGTCAGATGGGAGATGGGGCAGCAATGAGCATCCCCAGCAGTGATTGCAGGTGTTTCTGGGTTTGCTGGCACACCTTGAGCATTCCTCTCAGCCCCAGGTCGCTGCTTTTCCTTTTGCTCTCAGAGTTTGGGCCCTGTGCTGGTTCTGCAGGTTGGACAGTGGGTGGGAGAGGAGCCTTTCTTTCCTCAGCTCCTGCCCCTCCTACTCAGTGATTAACCCTTGAGGTGTGCCCTGGGCTGCCAAAGCTCCAGAACCCTCCTCTGGTTTTATTGATTACAAACACAGAGTGTTTATTCCCTTCTTTCCAAAGTGTATTCTCTTTGTGGCTTCTTTTGGGGATTTTCTGGTGGGCATGTCAATTTTTGGGGGCCATTTTTAGATGGCTTCAGAGCTGGACCTGAGGAATGGAGAGGAAAATGTCGTAACTTGTCTTGTGCTTGGAGTCAGCAGTGCTTTTAAAATCATCTATGTCAAAAAATGCCATTACTGGTCATTTGTGAACTCATTTTTTCAGTAAGTTACTTTTTATTATGAAGCTGTTTTGACACCCAACATTTGCTAGAGACGCTGGTATTTTCTTTGTTTTCACAGCTAAATTAAGGTGCAGGGAACATTCATTTGCAGTACTTTCATTGAAACAAACCCATAAAAATTTACTTCTTCTGTCCCACAGTGAGGTCAGTTTTCATTCCTGTGAGAGTTTTTGATAAATTCATGCTTGAAAAGGAAATTCCCAGGTCTGGTGAGGCAGTGGTGCCCCAGGAGTGTGCCTGGCTCCGGGCTGGGTGCAGGGGGCAACACTGTGGCTTCAATAACCCCTTGAATTTACAATCAAAAATTTAACAGCACTTATCCTCTCAGTAGCCTGGACCCTTTTCCCACATCCATACTGGTTTCTAATGTGTGATTTCTTTGGGAAATTACTGCTTTGGATAACTATTTTAATCCTATCAATATTACTGTTCAGGGTGTTTGTTCATCATCACATCATTGAAACATTTTTTGTTTCATTCTAAGAATATTTTGAGTGCGTGCATGGATAAAAACCCCCAAAAAAATCTTTTAAACAATAAAAATTCTATAGTGGGTTTTTTAAAGCAAGGCTTTCTAGGTTTCGTGGGTTTTTTTCCATTCCTTTGCTTTTCCTGCTGCAGTTGGCAAAGCACTGATTTTGTCAAACTCAGAACTGGGGGCATCAGCCGCCGAGGCTCTTTCTCCACCCTTTTTGTGCTTGTTTGTTTGTTTAGGAGCATCACTGGCTGTGCCAGCAGAGTTCTTGGAAAGAGGTTTTTTTTTAGTTACGTTGTGCTCCCTCTGCTGACTCTGCAGCAACAGGACACGGAGAGGTTCGGGTCCTGTGCCGGGAAACGGGGGAAAATCGGGAATCTGCCGGCCGGGAATGTGTGAAACAGCAATGGGCAACAGCTTTGAGTCATTGTTTGGGACACAAAAAAATTCACAGAGTTTGGTAAATCCAAAACAAAATTATCTGTTTGATACAAACGTTGTCTATTAGATACAGTTCATTATAGTGGCAGTTGCTATTAGTGAAAAATACATCATTTTTGTTATTGAGGAAGGTGTGGACTAAAGATTTAAAGCTTAGGGCTCCACTGGCATAAACAGGAATATTCAAAATCCGTGGAGTAATCCCACAGCTGCTGAAGAGGAGAGATGTTTTATGGACAGCACAGAGAATGGAGGGTAGGGAGGGAAGGTAATGTTCTCTCACTGGAAAAGCAGAGAACTGAGGCAAGAATCTGAGGGGTTTGGGGCAGGAAAAATCAAATGCAGTAAGATGGGATTTTCTCTCAATAACCTGAAGTTCACAGTCCCTCACATCTGGGAGCTGAGGGCAGCACTGATCAAAGGCAGAATTGAGCTGCTCCAGCATTGCCACACAGAATTTCTGTGTCAGAGGCAACGAGAGGACTCAGTTATTGGGAGGGGAATGCAGGGGGGTATCACAAGACTGTCTGCTCCCTTTTCAGAGCCCTTCTCCTCTGAGACATCAGCTCAGGTCTTTAACTCAGTGCCTGTGGTGCCATCACTGAGGGGAGATGTGGTTTTGCAAGGCACATATAAAATGTGTTGTTATTCTTCCAAATAGATCAATAAATTGGATCTATGGGGTATCAAGCTGCCCCTTCACCATCTCTAAATCTTTCCTAAAAGCTGAGGAGGACTGTGTGATCTTAACCAACTTTTGTAGAGATTATTTCACAGAGGGTCTGAGCTGCCTTAATTAAATTAATTGGGAAAAGTCCCATTAAGCTCTGCCGGACTTGGGTATGAGTTTACTTGACAAACTCTGACACATTTATACATGAGAGGAAATCCAATCTATTCCAGGAAATTTGTCTTCATTAAGAAAAACCCACAGATTTTGAAAAACCCATGATTTTGAAGTGTTTTTCCTTTTAAATCTGACCTACCAGCCTGTGAGTATTTCAGATCCATAAATCAGTATTTATATAGAAATAGCATTATTTATTTCATGTATCAATTTGTCCATATTTATTCCCGTCCATGTCATGCCATTATACCTAGCTTGATTTTAATAATGTTTCAGAGCTGAGAGGCTTCACCTATTTATTTTTGTCTTTTTATTTTCTGTAACTCCCGTCAGTTGGGATGTTCTGGTTGCTTCATTAAATACCTGTAGGGCCATATTTTGGTAGTTTTGTCTGGAAAGAGCGTGTCTAGAATGCAGCACAACAGGCCCTTCAGGTTACCTGAGCACAGGTAGTGTTTATGGTAAGGAGCAGCTCGTGATCCAGGATGTTTTTCATACCATGGCAATCTCCTCCGTTCGATTTTATGTTCTCCTAGCAGGAGAAATGCAGGGAATAACTGTCTGAGGAGCTGGAGAGCAGATCAATCAGGGGATGAGGTGATGGTGAGACGAGATTTCTGCCTATCAGCAGCAGAATGACCGGGGCTGGCTGTGCCAGGTGAGCTCAGTGCCTCTGGTTCCCTGCACATGACCCTGAGCAGCTCCACAGGAATTACACAGGGTGAAGGCACTCAGCAAGCTCCATGTCTCAGAATTAAATGTTATCTCAGCAGCATTATCTCTTTCACTCCTGCTCTTTTGGAGGATTTCATGTCCAAGCTCCTCCATCTGACTTCCCAAATAACATCTCTGCTGCTGTTCTGCATGGCCTCTTGCTGGCTGAGAAGGGTTTTTGTACATGAAAATCTTCTAAACCAGAGAAATACTTACACATCTATTACCTGGATGTCACACAGGCAGCTGTGAGTTATAAAAACATTCTCTAATCTGTTCGTTGGACTTGTCCATTGGATTTTTAATCTTGGTTGTTGATTTTTGGGTCTTTTAAAGCCATGAGAAGACTAGAATTAGTTGATTTTCTCTTTTCCAGAGGGAAATGTTGTCATTCCTCTTTCATAGGGAGGAAAAAAGACAAACTACACAGCAAAAATCAAGTAAAGCTACATGCAAAATAGAAGTGTTTGTAAAACAACCATTAAACATAGGAACAGCCTTCACATTTGGGTTTTCAATAATGCAAGAATAAAAACAGCATGGAAGATGTTTCCTTCATTTGAGTATCTCTAATATAAATTCATCTGAAAATTGAAATTCATTGTTTACTTTGTCATGGAAAATTTTGTTAAATTGAACAAGATACCCATAATTTGCTAAAATCATATGTGAAGATTGGAACTTTAAAACTGTAGCAAGATGCTTTGTGTTTTATACCCAAAACTTGAGCAAACCTGGAAGTGTCCATCATTCAGAAATGCTTGTGAACAATATTACTGTGGGATCTTGAGAGTCACGGATGTTAACCTCTGGAAGGGGTGGAGTTTACAGGCTTTTGACTAAAGATTTGTAAATGGCTGCTGGCTCCAGATTTTATTACCTTGCAGCAGAAAGAGGAGTAGGATAAAGCAGAATTACTCAGTAGCTGATAGGTGCAGCCACAATTCCCTGGTTTTCTCTTCAGGGTGATCTTGGCATTTGTGTTCTCAGCATACAGAGCATGTGTGTGATTTGGACAGACACAGAGATAAAAACAACTGGCAGGGGGAAAACATGAAACCAAATCCCTTCTATTCAGTGATGCTTCAACAACAGATTACTCATTAATTATTTAATTTTATTTTGTTCCTTCTAAAACATAACAAAAATCTAAACCATCACACTTTTAGGCTAGAGATACTTTTACCACAAAAACCACTCTGGCATTTTTTGGTGGACTTTGCTGAAATGATTTGGCTGTGCTGACTGGGAAGTGAGATTTCTGATAAGGAATTACTACAAGCCCTTAGATTTTGGAGCTTGTGAGTGCCAAGCCAGACCTCTGGACTCACCTGCTTATCTGAGTTTGTCTAAGCTGTGAGATATCTATGCCCAGGGAAATTCCTGCACTCTCTGGGTTGTAATGATGCAGGAGTGTCACAGAATTACTCATGTTACACATCATAGACTTCTCCAGAACATCCCAACCATGGGCTGAGTGAATTGAAACCCAGCTCAGCTCTAAATTGCTGTTCAGCCCACAGGGGTTTGAAACTGGAGCTTTTTAACTTGAAAAGACAAAGTGCTGAGGTCTCCAGGTTGTGAGGATGTTTTTCAGATGTTTGATGGAGAGTGCGGTAAAACTGTTTATTTTTCAGTGGGATCAGGGGCAGGCAATGGTGTTCACCTCTCCTCAGAGAGTGGCCCCAGCTCGTCCTTGCCTTTCAGCAGGTGCTGAACCTCTCCAGGAGCTGCCTCAGAGCAGGGAGGTGTCTGTGCAGGGACAGCTGTGCCTGTGAGTCCTCCTGCCTTTTGAGGATTTGATTTCCTGCAGTTATTCCTTGGCCACACAGCAACCTGGGAATTCCTGGGATGAACCTGGGCTGTGCCTGTAGCCATCCTTCACCCTTGAGGTAGAGCTCCAGCACAAAGTAATAACCCCTGGTGTCTCTTGTCTAAAGGAATACAAACCAATTTAAAATGTCTCTTGGTTTCTGTATTTTTTCAAGATGAGTCTGGCCATTACAAGAAATGGGCTCCTAAGAAGGAGTCTGTCCTCGTTTATTGTTTCATTGGGAAATGTTTTGGGAAGACATTTCCCAGTGTTCATGGCCAGGGATTTCACTTTGTGCTCACAGATAAAGTCATCAAATTAGAGAATCTCCTGAGCTGAAGGGACCCCCAAGGACCATCCAGTGCAGCTCCTGGTCCTGCCCAGCCACCCCAACAATCCCACCCTGGGCAGCCCTGGGGGCTCCTGGAGCTCTGGCAGCCTTGGGAATGCCACCATTCCCTGGGGAGCGTGGGCAGAGCTCGTGGTTTGAGCCCTGCACTTGAAACTTCACCATTTGGGAGATAACACCCAACACCAAGGTACCCTGACAAGCTGCCATGGATTTTCCCAAGGGATTTGTGGCAATTTTACATCCTGTTGTTTCCCTCCTTTCATTAAGGATAACATCCCTGATATCCCATCCAGTGGGACTGGGGGTGGCTGGGATGCAGCAGCCTCTCTCTGCTCCCTCTGCAGTGAGCATCTCTCCTCTCAAATTTAAGAATTTAGAAGATCCTTTATCAAGGTCAAGGCAGAACAACTGCAGGGTTGTGCTGGGAGTCCTAAAAGTGGAGGAATGCTGGTGCCATTGTGAGGGAAGGCAAAGTGCCAGCATCTCTGGGCACTGGCATTCAGCAGAGCTGATGGGGAGGGCAGGCACAGCCTCACTTACCTGTCAGGAACAGGTGAGCTCCAAACCCCAGAGCACCCCTGTTCCAGTAGCTTTATTTTGCAACAGCATTCTGGCTGTGTGACAGAGTAGTTTTGATTCCAAGCAGATCAAATCAAAGTTTCTGTTATCTGGAGGTTAAAGGCCACTCACTTGATTGGGTTTAAAGTCCAAATTAAACAACCAAAGTGACCAAGTTATTTTAGTTCTGAAACATCTCTGCTATTTTTAGGGTAGAATGTTCTTTTTATAAATAGTGGAAAATTAAACACAGACACTGGTTATAAAATAGCCTTTGCACTTGCTGTAACTTACAGACTTTTTCATAGTTGAAATCTGTCTAAATCAAGGATTTTGGTTCACTTGCTGTAACTTACAAACTTTTTCATAGTTGAAATCTGTCTAAATCAAAGATTTTGGTTCACTTGCTGTTATTTATAAACTTTTTCATAGTTGAAGTATATCTGAATAAAGGATTTTGGTTCAGCTATTTCTCAAAAGAGGACTTGGAAAAACATTTCATATCTCAATCTAAATTCACTCAACTTGCAGAAGATTTTTGCAGATAGAAGTTGTTATTTGTTTTCTGCTTTCAAGGTTTGCATAAATATATATGGAATTTGAAAAGTCATAATTTACATTTCCTTGATCCTTGGGTTCAAGACTGGGATTAAACTTTTGGCAAACTCGAATGAGCACAGTTTTCAAATATTTCTGGTTATTTGGAGGAAAACCACCACTATTTAATACCAGCTACTTTGGGGTTTTTTTCTTAATATAAAAACCCTTGAGATTTTCAGGCACTTGAGAAGAATGGTTCTTAGAATTTGCAAAAATGAGAATTATTTGTGGAAGACTTCTAATTTTATTGATATGAATGCTATGGAGAGATGCAGTTAAAGTTTTCATCTCAAGCCTGTGAATGTGGGACACTTGGAGCTCAGCTTGGGGCTGAACAGACTGGAGATAAACATCCTAAAATGTCATTTTCTTCTTGATGTTTGCAGGGCTTACAATGGTTGACACAGAGATGCCGTTTTGGCCCCTGAATTTTGGAATCAGCCCCGTGGATCTGTCAGCCATGGATGATCACACACATTCCTTTGACATCAAGCCCTTCACCACCGTTGACTTCTCCAGCATTTCCTCCCCTCACTATGAAGATCTCCCCCTTGCCAGAGCTGACCAGTCAGGCCTGGATTACAAATATGATATCAAGCTCCAGGATTGCCAAAGTAAGCTCTGCCTTTTTTTGAAGTGTTTCCCTCGTGTCCGTGTTTCCTTCATTCCCTGGAGCGTGTGCTAGCAGCAAAGGGATTAGGAATTCAGATCTCCTTTGTCAGCAGAGATGTTCTTGAGGGCAGAGAGAAAAGGGAAAATGCTCATAGCAGACCTTCACCCTGCCAGAGCAGCAGCTGGAGCTTAGCAGAGGTACCATAAAGGATCCAAAATGACATTTTAGTAGACACATGAACCCCTCTGTTGTCTCCTACTCCTGCACCTCGTGTGCAGCTTTTCCTTTGAACTCAGTGCACCCAGTGCAGAATAAACTCCCTGAATGTTGCAGAATACCCAGCATACAGAGCATAATCTGAATTATTAATATGTGCAGAAAGGGATGGAGTAGAAATATTGGCTACATCTGAGGCACAGCCTTGTTCCAGCTCCCTCACAGCTCCTGGATGATTTACCTGCTGTGAAACATGCTGCTCTTCCACAATTTACACTGAAAAATCACATTCAATCGTCCTTTTAAGAAAGGAAGTGACCTATTCCTGAATAAATTGTCACTGCATTCCTGCTCAGAGTAGGAATGTGAGGGTGCTGTGCCTGGAACTCTTTTGAGGATCCACTTCTGCTTAGATCTGACCTCACTTTTATTTGTAGTCATCTGTACAAGAACTCTTTCAGGGGATTCTTGCTGGGGAAATCGTGGTGTTTCATTTGGGTGGTACAGTGAAGCAGGAGCTGTGTGTCTCTGCACTACTGCTATAATAAATGAATGGACATGTTCCACCAGTCATTTCTTTTTCTTTTGTTTAATTAGAAGTTTTCATAACACTTTAATGCCAAGTACTTTTAAGGAGTGCAGCAGAGTTTAGATGGCATAAATTCTCCTCATCTTTACTTAGATAATTTCTTTTCAGTTTATATAAGAATAAAGCTTTCTATTTTGTTAAGTATAGCCAATCAGGAAAAATAAAAATATTCACCTTCTGTTACATCACCCCTGATGTAATGTAACTTTCAAAGCTCACAGCTCTCTTCTATAACCAGTGATGATTGATTTAAAGACATCATATTTACTTGTTTGAGACCATTCAATATTAGAAATTGCTCTCTTCATTACAAAGTTTCAGAAGAGAAAATTTATCTCTAAACTGTAACCGAAGTTGAACAGTTTTCCCCAGGAGAGAGCTAAATTTCTGGAAATATCTGATATTATTTTATTTTATACATATATATGAATGATCTATTATTAGATATTTATTGAATAATATAATAATATACTATATAGTATATATACTATATAATATATTATTATAATAGTATTATATAATATACTATATTATATAACATACATGATTATATTATAATACAATATTATATATATTATATAACAATATATTGTTATAATAATATTATATAGTATACAGTATATTATTATATATGGTATAATATACTATACATAATAATTTCCTGTATATTATATAATATTATTTTATAATATTATATATTATTATTGAATAATATATTGTTGAATATACAGCTCTATTAGACACTTGACTATGTTTTAAACTAGATTAGACACTCCAGCCCATCTCCCTGTAGGAGTTTTCAACACCTTGAAGGAATAAACCAGGTGGAGACTGAGTAAAGCCTGAATTCTCCATACATTAATTTTTAGTATCCATCTTGAAACCATTGCACACTCCAGAGCTGAAAGCTGGATCTGTAATCCCCTTTGTCCAGCAGAACCTGCCCCTTCCAACTTTTGCAGCCTCTGCAGTGCATCTCCAGCTCCTCCTGCAGCCCCGCTCTGCTGCTGGTTTTGCTTTGGAGCAGACCCGGCCATCCCAGCCCAGCACCCCTGGGATGTTTTGTGCTTATTCCTCGCTGCTTCTGGTGCCTCAGGTTTCGGCTTTTATATTTTCAGACTCTGTGCTGCTTTAGTGTGTGGGTCTGGGCTTCGTATTATGGGATGGTGAGCTCTGTGCACAGAGCAGGGAGACAAAACAATTCCTGCTCCAGCTGGGGACCAAGGACAAATGATCCAAATCTCAGCCCAAGAGCACAAACACTGTGGGCTGGAGAGAGAAAAACAAGCAGGGTGGGACTGCAGGGGCTAAAGCTGGAATGGGACAATGAACTGCAAGGTGCAAATGGAGCAGAACTGATCCCAGTGACAGACCCCGTGCCCGGCCGTGCATTTTGGGGCCATTTTGGTTCATCTTGGGTGCAACCCTGGCTGGGCTCTTGTGCTTCCCAAGGTGCATCCATTGAGGAGATCCTTTTAATAAATCCTTGCTTTAACTCCATCCAGCCTCTGCTCTAGGGCAGCCTTCTCAAGGCACCACTCCCTGCATGAATTCAGCTGGAATTTACCACTCACCTCTCCCCTGTGCACAGGTGCCATCAAGCTGGAGCCTCCTTCCCCCCCCTATTTCTCAGAGAAGGTCCAGCTGTACAACAAGGCTCACGAGGAGGCGTCCAACTCGCTGATGGCCATCGAGTGCCGCGTGTGCGGCGACAAAGCCTCCGGCTTCCACTACGGCGTGCACGCCTGCGAGGGCTGCAAGGTGAGCCCCAAAAAGCACTTGGACTAGCATCTGATACTGTGTTCATCTCAATAATCGCTTGGGAAAATCACACCTTGGCGCTTTATTTAAAAAAATAAAAAAAGTTTTAGGTTTTGCGTCAGTTTTCCTGCGTATAATTTATGGGTTAATAAGCAGGAGTTTCTTTAAACCTTGCTTTTTTTAAAACCTTGCTTTTTCAAAACTTTGGTTTTTTAAAACCTTGCTTTTTTAAAACCTTGCTTGTTTTTTAAAAGTTTGTTTTTTCTTTGTTGATTGTATTTATCTATTCAAATTTTTGGTGCATTCTTTCCCCTTCTTTTAATCGAGCAAGCATGTTTCATTCCCTTCCTTGGGTGCCATGTACAGAAAATCTGAATTCTTAGAATGCACCAAACTCATGCCCAACTCCAAAACCTTGAACAGTTAAAATTCAGGCTCTCTTATTCTGATTAATCCGAGTTTTTTTACCCATTTTACACATTTTAGGTGACTACAGAGAAGTCTGATGGTATTGAGGAATGTGCTTACTGCTTTAAAACCACAAAGATTTTTTTATGTCAGTGATGTTTAGTGTTTATAATATGTAAAGGAAAAATTAATGATGTAAAATTTGCAGTCCTCAAGAATGAGGGAAGAAAAGTCAGAGAATTAAATTCTTAATATTTCATTGAATTCAAAGAAAAACATTAGATTTTAATGTGAAATTCTCATCTTCTCTATTTTCAGTATCTTGAGGAAAATAGCTAAAAGGAAAGAACCAATCCAGAGCTTAAATAAGATTCTTAGCAATGAATTAGGAACACACATAAAGCAATAAGCACAAAGAACATTACT